>NW_027114882.1:189433-213580 GCF_000696795.3 Halyomorpha halys
CGTTATTTTATTATTTGTTATATTATTATGTATACATATATATCTATCACTACTTTTATCTATTATATGACATATATATTACGAGTTTATATTCTTATGTATTTTTTTATTTATTTATTGCTATTTACAACTGTAGATTATAATACATTTAGTAAATTTTATCTCAGTTAAATTGGAGTGTTACGGGCGTGTAGAGAAACTACCCATTGGTAGCACTCTAATGACGTTTTACATTAGCAGGTCTCGTGGCCATCTTCTTTTCAGGCGCCTCGCAGGGTTACAGGAATAGAAGAGGATGCAAGGGTAGAAACTGGTGGGTTTGGGTGGTTAGGGAGTTTATTATGGAAGGAATAATATCGGGTTCGAATTAGATCGGTTACATATGGAACATTAAGGTCTTTATGTATTTATATTTGTAATAAAGTAAGGAGCATTGAGGATTTTACGGAGGATTTTGGATTGCCATGATTGGAACGAGCGGAATTCGAAGGTCTTAATGGAGCCTTAAAGCTCAACTCCAGATTTCCAGATTGGCCTTATTACTGTCATGTATATCAGCCTTTTGTAATGTGTTGGAAGTTTAGACCTTTTGTGCAGTAAGTGCTGTAAAAGTCGAAATCGACGTGCAGTTTCCTGTCTTTTTAGTCTTGTGTAAGGATTCCAAGTTATTCGTTTGACCAGATGTAGTCCAAGGTAGCGGATCTGTTCGACAATCTTATGTATTAAAATGATTATTAGTTGTATTTCGTATTTTAGGTGTGTTTTATTTATTTTAAAGAAGGGAAAATAGGGAAAAGAAAAAGTAAGTCACATTGGAGAGAAAACATGACAAAAAAGGATAGAAAAGGAAAAAACATAAACAAAACAAAAAAAAAACAGAGATATTAAAAAAAATAATAATGAAAATAAAATAAAAAGATAAAAGAACCAACGCGATGAAACAATAAAAAAAAATTCATATACTATTTTTAAGAAATTCATTTGCAAATTTCTTAGCCTTTTCCATTTTAACAGAATAATTTATAATTAACATTTATTAGTATAACATAATAACATCAATTTTATATAAAATGAATTATATTATCAGTTGATAACCAAGATCTGAAGACATACAATACAAATACTAGTACAAGCAACATTGTATCTTACTGAAATTTAGGAAACACAATTTCAGACCAAATATTAAGATACTTATCAGCCCGCAGCCATGTTATTTTAACCCTCGTCCCCCCTCTCCTGTTGTGGTTGTGTTACTCACCTGCCGTTGTTGTTATTTCTGCTTGTATTTCCAACTTCTCTTCACCTGACAGCTTCCTGTGTGCCGAGTGCTGTCTTATATACTCAAGTTATGTTTGAGTTTTGAAAACATTTTGATAGCTCACCGGCACGTAAGTAAGGAAACTCTTCGTACTCACATTAACATACCATTACCATGTTAATAAATTACATAATATACCGAATACCACTCAAAAATGTATTGTTTCTTCTTTATTTTTAAAAAAAAATGTTTGTTTCTTTCTGATGATTGCAAACAAACTCTAGGTGATGGCAGGTATGTCATTTTCGCTTTATGTATTTGTATTTTATGTATGTAGAATATATAAGATAGGTTGACCAGCCTATGTCCTATTATGACCCAGTGCTGAAAACTAAGACAAATTTCTTTCAAATTTCTCTCAACTTTTTATTTTAAAAATCTTCCAACGTTTCGGCCCTTAGGCCATTTTCAAGGAGACTACTTCAATCATTTAATTATCACAATTCATTTAAATTGACTTTTTTTTTTTGCAGGCTTGCTTTTGTCACAATCAATCAATTGGGTTCTGGGATTTACTAGTGTAGCTTTGAAGTCAGAGGGCACATGTCTTTTATTTTTTTAAGTTCTCATATTGCTTGTGAATGATCTATTTGAGCTATATGGGAACCAGTTGATGATTTCGATATATACGTTCAGGATATTGCTTGAGCTTCGATCGATTTTTTTTTTTTTAAAAGGAAGTAGGTGAACTTCGTTATTGGTTACCTTACTATGGCCTATTGATTCCCAGGTAGGTCATATGGGGAAAACCTTTTGTTTCCTGTTGTTTTCGAGCCTGTGTTTCGTCATAACAATGCTGTTGTGTCAGTGTGTTAGTAATGAGTAGTAAAAGTAGTTTTGGCCAAAAAAAAGATGTAGAATCGTCTACATAATAGCTCATGAACATGGTGAGAATATGGTATCTTCTCTCTCCCTCCAATAGTCTTCAAGTTCCTTCCTCCCTAATGGTCTTCAAAGGAAAACGTGGCTGACTAGGACTTAGGCTTGCCTTTTAGTACAAGGATAATCTTTAATACCGTGTTTTTTTGTTGCATGGATTGAACAGTTTACAGGTTACAGAACTTAGTTCCCAACTCCAAATTTTCAGTTATGAATAAGAACGAGAAATGGTTTTGTTTTATTTGTCAAGACGATGTGTCAAACTTAAATCTGCCTATTGACAGGGTGTGTCCGAAATGTGAAGAGTAAAATTTATTACTACCTTCTGCGATATTTTTTTTATTATATCAAACTTGATAAATTACATTTTGACTTTTCCTAGGTAAAAAAATTAAGTTTACTGTATAGGCCTTATTTGGAGGCTCTGATCTTAATATGTCCTACTGATAATGGTTTGGGTGAGCGCCCAAAAATCCTCTTAAATATCCTTCTAAATTTATTTCCTTACTTTATTTTGAAATTAGATATATTACTATAGCTGTAGGAAAAACTGCATGTCAATGAATTTAATATTGAGGTATTCCATAGTTGGTCCAGTTTCCATATTGGAAATTGCTTCATAATTAAAATTTTAGATAAATTATTTAATAATAATAAAAATAAAAGACCTAACACAAATATTCGGTACTGCGAACCCTAATAATTTTGGTGTAAGCCAAATAACTTAAAGAAGAACGTTATGGGCGGAGCCTAGACGGGAGACTAGAAGAGAGGAAAGCACTCCAAACACTTGGCTTAGAATACTCACCATCAAGATTTTTTGTTTGTTTCTTACTCTTTCAAAATCGTGTACTATATTTCAATGAAATAAAAACAATGTTAAAAATAACGAATTATTTATCAAATATTAACGAAATAGTTCACACCATAAATTAGTGTCCAAAAACAAATAAACAGAACAGTCACTTAGAGATTGATAAAAAATAAATTAAACAACCAAAAAAAAAAGACATATTTCGAAATAAATAACAATATAAACAATTAACATTAACACTGTTACACATGGAACGTTATTTTTAAACACCAAAAATAGTAACAGAAATGGCAGAAATCGATCATTACGTTCTGTTGAGCTCAAAATATTTCTCCAATGCTATTCAAAAATATGACATATAACGCGTTGAGGAATAAGTTGTTGTCTGCATAGAGGAGAAAATACTTTCTCTTTTCAAATTAGTGCAGGCATACTTTAAGGTTCTCATTTCACTTATTTGTTTATATTTTCCTTCACTAAACTTCATTAAAACTCAAATATTTGCTGGAACTAACAAAACTCTCCCATCTGTATTTCGGCTAAGATTGGCATTAACCGGCTGATTAAGTTCCGATTTCTTTTAATGATTTGTTATTTATCCAACTTTAAATGTCCAATTAAAATTTTTTGACTATCATATTATATTAAATGATTGTTCAATTTAATTTACGTAAACAAAAAAAAAGAGAAGTTTTATTTATTTTTAGCCATAAATGGTCTTAATATTATCTGAATATTAACTGCTTATTTATTGATTGAACTAAATTAGTTGATTTATTTATAATGTGCAAGCGTCGGATTTCATGTTCTATCTGAATATTGACTTCCCTCGGCAAATATAATCACAAAACCTCACTAAAATCAATATAAAACAATAGATCTGAGAATTCTCAACTAAAATTGTCCCTAAATTTTTCAATATTTTCATATCATTTGAGGACTGGATCAATACAGATTCTTTCTATCATTCCGACATTTTTTGCTATGGTAGATATTGTTTTACCGATGATTGTAGTTTAGATATTTCCAGGCTACCAGAACGGCTTGACTATTTCAATAGAAAATATCTTTGATTCCTGGAGTTTTTGTGAGGTTTGAATTCAGTAGTTCAGTCATGTGGAGGGCGGATATACCTGTTGTTCACCGCACACGTGGAACTATCGAAGTGTCCTCTAAATCTATTCAACACAGCTAGGGATATCCTTGATTTTCATCTCTGAAAAAAATCCTTTCCTCATGTTCCACTTTATAATTGGAACTTTAGATATCAATCAGCTCATATGAATTTATAGATTTAGGTAAACTACAGAAAGGTAATTAATTATAAATACCTCATTGCTGGTGATTACATCAGTAACCTCCTGAATCTCTATTCACCTGATATAGCTAAAAGATATAAAATCGTAAAATTAATAAAATAAAATAATCGGATTGGTTTATATTCAATAATATATATTTTTATTTTTAATTCCAATTCCATCCCACCAGATCACCTTTACTCTCTCTCGTAAACCTCTGCCTTCCTGTCCTACAGTATCCTTTCTAAATACACCACTAATGCCTGTTGAACAGATTCGATACTTAGGACTCCATCTTACCAAGAGACTTACTTGGAATCCACACACATGACCGAAACGACAAAAAACTGCTCGTAGATTCCGATTGCTACAACACTTACTTGACAAACGCTCTAAACTTCCCATTCACTACAAAATATTAGTATACACAACAATAATCAGACCAATTTGGACATATGGAATTGAGCTCTGGGGCTCCACTAAACCATCAAATTCTTCCCGCATCCAATCGTTACAATCCAAAATCCTACGTAAAATCGTTGATGCTGCTTATTACATCACAAATAAACTCATTCATAAAGAACTTTACATCCCATTCGTTGCAGATTTGCTGCGTCTTTTATTCCAAACTCCTTAACCATCCTAACCCATTAATTCTTAATCTTTCATCCTTAACAATCCCTGATAATCCTCCGAGGCGTCTGAAAAGAAGATGGCCACGGGACCTTCTAGTTTAAATTAATGTTTTAAGTACCACCAATGGGTGGTTCCTTCCCAAGATTTTCAAGTGTATATGAAACATAATACATATTTACCTATTGTATTATTTTGTACAGTTGTAAATTACACTAAATAAATAATTTAAAATTAAAAAATTCCTATTCCTCTGCAATGTCAATACATTTAAGAATACACTGCAAAGTCTTTAGGCTGGGTACATCTCTCACTAGGATTTTGATCAAAGGATTACTTTTTTAAACGCAACATGCGAACGCATATTGAGAATCTTTATGTTCATGGTTTTTGTCACAAAAACTTTTGTCCCGTTTTGAAAATATAAATCGCCAACTCTAGCATTATTTGGAATACAAAACGACGGTCGGACGGTAACGTATGTAAGCTTTTGCATATGCAAATCTGGACGAGGGCAGAACATTGTTGTCGGGGAAACGGAAGTGATGTCGGAACAGCAAAACCCGAACTAGGAGGGCTTATCCCTTCGCATCTCCTCGGCTCTGTGAGTAAAGAGGAAAAGAAAAGTGGAAAACAAAGAAAAGACGAAGTGCCGGGGCGAAGGATTTAAAATCTGAACAGTTCGGTATTGCTTATTGCTTCATTTAAAAAAAAAAAAAAAAAATGTGAAGTATTTAATGCCTAGATAAAATAATGCTTTGAGATGCAAAAGAAAAAGATCCAATTTTTTTTTTTATTATTAATTTTTAATTCTTTTCTTAATATTCTTAATATTGAAGGAAAATAAATTATATAATTTCAATAAGGAAATTGATAATATGACAAATATGTGGTAAATGTAATTACAAGAATTACAAATACACTTAAATGAAATAGATAAAATGTTTTTTATAAAAATAACTAATTTTTATGATAGTAAAAGTGCATAAATATGGGCCAATTGTCCTGAAACGTTGTACAATGAAAAATATAGTATAGATCATATTAATCTTGAACGTTTTTTCATTTCAACAATTTTTACTTAACTACAGAACTAAAAGGCTGTACGATATTTTATCAAATGCATATTTCTCTTTAAAATCACAACGATTTGTTGAAATATCCTCTGAAATATTTTAAAATGGACCCACCTAGTTCAATGAACTTTTTTGGTTAAATAAGGTTAAAAAATGTTAGATACCTGTCCAAGGGTTCTTAATAATAAGAGGGAAAGAAAAAAAAATTTACATAAGTTTGGAATTTTTTTATATTATCGTATGCCGCTTTTGCTCTGCCTGTATTTAATGGTTCGTTGGATTTCTCAAAATTAATTCACTAACTGCTGAACACACTGAAATGTTGCTTTTTAAAAAGATATATCTAATAGCTCTATTATTCATCAATTTTGAATAGTAATTATACATAGTTATCATTAATGTAATAAAAAATTGGTGTGAAATAACTTCCTTTTTTTTTTTTCCCGGCTCTTGTACTAACAAAGGCCTGTAAGTAATTAGTATATTTCAGTTTAAAATTTTAGAGAGGAAAATAATTTCTTATAACGCAATAACGGGCTACATGTAAAAATGTTTCCCCGAATTAATCTGACCAAAAACATTTAGGAAAATATATTTTATTTTATTATTTTTTTGTTTTACCGACGATTGAATACTCAGTAGCCGAGTCACGTAATCCCTAATTGGTAACTGATTGGACTACAAATGCTTTTTTTCTTTTCCCCCACCACTTCAAATATGCTTTTAGAACCTGTTACCTCGTCCAGGATATTTCACTAGGCTTAAACGGATAAACGAAAATTGAATATGATTGATAGATATATTCGCGGGAAATTCCAATTACGATATTTTATTATTCTTTTTTCTAGTAGTGTTTTTTATAATCTGGATTATTCAATATGTTTTTTTAATAGGATTCACTTATATACTCAAGTGAGATATTATATGTGGGCATATGATGCAAACAGTACTAAATTTATTATTAATCATCTTATTCATTTTGAGAATGGTGTTTTTTTATGCAACAGTTAAAAAATTCTGACTTATGTAGATAAAATTATTTTCCTAATATTTCTAAGTGGATTTGAATTAGAGTAGAGGTTATGTCGGAATGCATAAGAGCGTCTGGTAGATATTCTATAGTAGACAGAAACGCAGCTGGGTGGATTGTTTTAAGTTTGAGCTTGATTTTGATTTTGTTAAGCTTAAGTAGAGTGAGGAATGCAGGTATCAACGTTATTGGTGTTGATCATTTCTACTTATTATAATTTTTATTAAGTATAAAGTATTATACTTTTTTTTATCTGAATCCTCAATAATTTCATTCTTTGTAAAAGTTTTGAAGTATGCATAGTTTTCATTTTTGAGAATGTTAAAACTAATCATTACTTTCTTAGCGAACCTAGTTAAGTTAAGCATTGTAGTCGGGCCAAATGTGTTTTTTTTTTTTATTTCTTACGACTACCAACAAACGGCTTTAACTTCTTTGATAAACCTGCCTTTAGTCTTCGACTTCAAGCCCTTGAATAAAATAACTTCACCTTAAATACTTTAATTCCTACTTTTTAAGAATATGTATTATAAGTATTCGCAATCTGAGAGGCCCGATACATTTCTTACGACCGGGAGCCCTTTATTGGATGTTTATAGTTCTATTTTTTTATTTTAAAAAATACTTTTTTATTTATTGATAGATATTACAATATGCAACACAGTTGTGGGCAATAGGTAATAGTGATGAATGATCTCATACATACTAAAATAAAATAAAATAAAATAAATAAATGAATAAAAAAACTCTTAAAATATATAGAAAAAGAAGAATAAACAAAATGAACATAATCAAACTATGTATATGAAAAATAAATAAATAAACTAACATAATGATAAAATAATATAGTCTCTAGTCACATTTACACTCTAATATACAATATTTACACAATCGACCTGAGGATCCCTGAGCCCACTCTATCCCCCACGTGTGAGGGGTAGAGCAGAGCTCAAAAGATCCCAGCGCATCCCTCTCACCGCATCACCGGTAGTGAGCCAGTGGAGGCTGAGCAAGTGCGCTAAATTATAGTCCTATAAAATAAATTGTAATACTTTTGGAACCATTGAATGTAATCATATAATTTATAACTGTATAAAATTTAGCCCCTGACGGTGCAAGTAAAAGAGAGATGAGATGCCTTTTTTCTTTCCGATTCTTGTACTATCACGTTTTGTTCTGGATTTCTATGAGGTTGTGGTAGTTTAAATTTGACCCTTCCAGTGGTCCTCCTAAGGGACGCTGGGCAGCATGAGAAAAGTAACTTCAGGTTGCAATATGTGATTCACACTATCTTGATTTCACATTCAGGGGGGCACCATAATGAGATTGAATAAATTTACAAAATCGGATACGTAAATTCGGCTATGTCTCTAGTATATTTTTTCCTAAAAATTTAATTATTTTTCCAATAAGAAGTAAGAAAATATTTTGCAATATATTAAGGTACGTTGACTAATTAAATCTTATCACAACGATATAAGGTGGAAGACATTAATATTTTCAGTTTATTTAGAATATACATTCAGACAGAACTATAAATGTCTTCTAATCGGACGAATTTTTGGGCTACACGCTTTTAACTATGGGATTGCCGATGTAAGGAATCAAGCAATAAAAATCACACAACTTTTAATTACATTACGAACTTCTCCAAATCTTGTGCCAATTTCTGGGCTCGTGTCGAACTTAGTACTAAAATTGTTTAATATTTTGCATTATCTATTGTTTACTATTGTTAATAAATAACAAATAAACAAAATTAGAAGTACTTAAGTGAAAGATGTTTTGGAAATTCATCATTAAAGCCCTGTCAGACTATTTTAATGAGTATAAGGCCTAATTGATATTAAAGAGCAGTTAATTATACATTAATACCGAATTTAATCAAAATCGTTTTGTCAGTTTCGAAAAAATCAAAAAATATCTAAAATCGATTTTATTAAGTGGGATATCTAGTCTGTCGATTTTATCGAAAAGGGTGTCTGGTATAAAGCATTTTGTTATTTCAATTTAGCACGAATTATCATTTTTTAGCTAGGCTGTTCACACACACACACACACACACACTGACTATTTTGCGAGATTTATATTATAATATTTTATTTTTATACCAGATCGGCCTGGTGGGCCTTACATGGTTGATATAACTTATATTATATATATTTTTTAACAGTTGATAATGAGGGGGTATAGTCATACAAATGACACCCCTAACTATATAAAATGTTCTTATTAAAAGAAAAAAAATAATAATAAAATAAATAGAGAAGAATAATGCTTCTTAATAAAAGAGGAAAGTAAAATCAATAACAAAAAATAATGATATTGGTACACTTAAAAAAAACAAACAAATGTCTTATAATAGTAAAAAAAAAGAAGTTAATTTGAAAAAGGGAAGAGAGAAGAAAAGAGAAAAAAAAATAAATAAAAAAAATAATAATAATGAATAAATAAAATGAATAATAATAATAAGTAAATAGAGGTAGTATGACTATGAATTAATTTTATATTTATTAAAAATTTATAAAAGAATTTCCAATAGCAGTCTGGGCTTCAGTCTTCGGGTTGAGGTTGGGTTTCCCAGGTTGTAGGTCACTGCTGCTTTAACTGTCGGCAACTGGGAGTGGAACTTCATGAACCGTTTTTCATCTATTGACTCCATTTGTAATTCGCGATACAATTTTTTTTTTTTTTTTTTTTGTGAGACTAGGTTATACGTGTTTGTCAGGAGACCTCAAAATATGTATTTCTGTCGAAAAATCGATTTTGAAATTTGTCAAGATCCTCAATACTTTCCCTTAATATATATTCCATATATGTACGAGTATAAAGTAAAAAGTACCGACGGGGTCTGAAAGACCGAGACTTATGTGCAATGATTGTTTGATTTTTTTTTTTTTTTAAATATGATGTAAGGCAATCTGCAGCGATGATGTTTGCATGTTCACACTGAACTTTCCTCTGCATCATTCCCCATATCAATATATCTATACTAGAATATATAAGCTGATATTATAACAGTATTTAATTAAATTTAAAAAATAATGAATAAAATGAAATTGATAAGAAAAAAAATTCTATAACAGCAACTGACATTACTTGATGTAATAAAGTTTGTTGTATACATTAGTACATATTTGTTTTCTTGAGCTAATCAAATATTTCCGTGTTTGCGGCTTTAGCGCACTTGCTCAGCCTCCACTGGCTCACTACCAGTGATGCGGTGAGAGGGATGCGCTGGTATCTTATGAGCTCTGCTCTACCCCTTAGGAGTGTAAATATGACTGGATATTATTTTATTTATTTATTTTTTTCATGCACACAGTGTGATTATGATCATTTTCTTTATCCTTCTGTTTGTTCATATTTTAAGAGAGATTTCATTTATTTTTATGTATTTTTTTTTCATTTATTTATTTAATTTACATTCATATTTTATTTTATTTTAGTAAGAATGTGATTATTCATCACTATTACATATTGCCCACTACGGTGTAGCAGATTGTAATATCTATAAATAAATAAAGTTCGAAAGTTTAAAAAAATATTTCCAGATTGTGAGGGCTATTATCGTTTGGTAAAGGTTATTATCCTGGAATACTGGTATGGTGTATTCGTGTATTGGTAAGGCGGTGGATGTTATGCTTGCTTCCTTAGTCTAGTAGCGCACGGACATAAGCTCTATAAAACATTAATGAGGTTTTCCTATCAACTCCCCATTTAGTGCTGTTAAGAACTTTTAAAAGATTTAGTACTGTAAAGCATTTGTCAGATATTTAATGTGAGGGATCCAGGTTAGCTTTTGGTTTTATTAACATACCTAAAAATTTAATAGAGGTGACGTTTATGATTGCTCGATTATATAATATTTAATTTGGTATGAAAACTTGTCTTTTCCTAATAAATACAATTGATGACGTTTTTTCAGCAGATATTTTGAAAGCTGATTTGTTTTGCCGAATATTTAAACTGTCCATTGCAGACTGAAGTGTTCATTTGCATTTTGAAATAATTTAGTAGTAAGGTTTTTTTTTTTTAATTTATTAATTTATATTTACAACTGTACATAAATACATCAAGTAAATTTGAGGAAATCCTAATTTTATGGTACAAGCATGTAGAGAAACTACCCAATGGGTTTGAGTGGTCAGGGAGTTTGTAATGGAAGGATTGATGGCTAGATCGGTTACAAATGAAACATTAAGGTCATTGTGGATGATTTTATTTTAGTAGTAAGGTAAAATCAGGATACCATCGGCAAATAATAGAGTTTTGACTGGTTGTTATATATAGTATGAGATATCGTCAATGTCTATTTTGAAAAGTGTTGGACTAAGAACGCTTCCTAGCGGTACGCCATTTATTTTGGTTAGTTTTTGAGAGAGTGATGTTCCAATCCGAACTTAAAATTGACGGTTTGATGAAATATTTATAATAAATTGAATAAAATATCCCTGAATATCCCAAGCTATCATATTATTAATTATTAATCCTTTTCATACCGTATCAAAAGCCTTTTCGATGTCGATAGATACTGGGACTGTTATAGAGTTTGATACAAATGAGTCGGAGACATCCTGTCCTATATAAGTTTGTTATATTCTTTGAACCAATTTAATCTCCTGTTAAGCACCCTTTCCATAATTTCACATTAGCAACTTATTATGGCATCCTTATTGTTTTAATTAGAATAAAACAATTGTTAACAAATAAAATTATTCTATCAAGAGGTCTGGAGATGAAGTGAGTGGATGCTTGTGGCAGTGGTCAGTGGTGCAGCCCATCCAGGTGAGAGATACAATTACCAAGAGCTAGAGGTACTTGCATAAGGAGAACTTCATCACCTGTGCCCCACCTCCAACTGAAAACCCAATTCAACTTCACCTGCTTAGTCAAAGCTCCACAAATCTCCTAGCAGTAACGTCAAAATATAATTTTGATCAATTTGAAATAAGTCTTTAGTTAAATATGTTATTTGAATTCCTCCTTTGATTATCAAATGTCTTTAAACGAAATCGTTCAAATAATGATCAAATTTTTTCATTACGCCAAATCTTACTGAAAAAATTGGAATACAACGGGATAGTTCATCAGCTTTATATAGATTTCCAAAAGGCTTACGATTCTATTGACCGCCAGAAGCTGTATAATATTCTGATAGAACAGAGAATACCAAAAAAGTTTGTAAATCTCGTACGGATGTACATGACCGAAACGTATAATAAGATAGGAATAGGTAATCATTATTCTGAAAAATTCCAGATCCGGTCGGGATTAAAACAAGGTGATTCTTTATCAACTATCTTATTTAATCTAGCACTAGAATACTTCTTTAAAAGTGCGATGGATACCGCAAAGGATTTAACTTTGGGTGGTAAAATACCGGTGCATGGGCATGCAGATGATTTGGTATTATTGGGTGATGACAAAGAATGTACAGAACTCCAGCAAGGAACTAGGTCTTGAAATAAATACGGATAAAACAAAATGTATGGTTAGCAGTAGAAATACGAGCAATTTCGGTGATATAGGAGGAAATATGTTTGAACAGGTAGATAGGTTTAAGTATTTAGGTTCTACGGTAACCAGAAAAAACGAAATTGATGAGAAAATAAAACCTAGGTTGAAGGCAGGAAATGCTTGTTATTTTTCAATTTCGAAACTGCTTAGCTCGCGCCCTTCTATCGAAAAACTTAAATATTATAATTTACAAAACCATTATCCTTCCCACTGCTATGCTATGTCCGTGGATGTTAGGCGCGGCCTCTTACACTAAGGGATGAACAGCGCCTTAAGGTTTTAAAAAATAAAGTATTACGTGAAATATTCGGACCGAAAAAGGATGAATTAACAGGAGAATTTAGAAGATTACACAACGCTGAATTAAGGGACCTACACCCAGTAAACATAATTCAAGTTATAGCATTGCGGCGTTTAAGATGGGCATGTAAGGTTGTAGTGCTCAGTAACGAGCAGATCCCTAAAATAGTCTGAACCAACGTAGATGGGAGGATTGCGTTAATACAGATTTAGTGGAATTGGGTTTGGAGGGGCATCACTGGAAGGATGTATGCAGAGAGCGCTTGGTGGTATCGGCATCGAACCTTCGGGTTCGTTAAGTCTTTATTATTATTATTTTAAAAAGTTAGTGTACACCGCACAACGATCTATACAATCTTTAAAGTTAATGACATTGATGATATAGCCATTAAAATTCTCTCATAACATTTATAAAAGATTAACTATATTTTAAAACAGGATTTAATGTTATGAGAGTACTTATTTGACTGTAGTTTCCTTCTCGTGCCATTGAAACTCGGGGAGCTTCCCCCCTATTTTGGCCGATAACTCTTTAGTTTTACCCTCTTGAGTAGGTCTTCCGCTCAGATTGAAAACTTACTTTTTTTCCTGAAATTTATTAACCCAAGTTCTTCATTTATTTCAAATTTAAATTAAAAATAAAATAATTCTCTTGTCAGATGAATTTTAGAAAATATGTTTTGCGATAACAAGCCTTAACAGCAACCTGCAATAATTTGTTCATTCGTTCTATTTTGCTCAACAGCGTAAAACTTTCTCGGTCATCTACGCCATTTATTTCTTATTTATTGCTGACCATATGCACTAGTACACAGTTTCTATTTGTACGCTAATGGCAGTATTGGTAGCAGTATATTGGTCTACTTTGGCAACTTCATTAATGCCGGGGTCCTATTCGAATCTGTCCGCTGGAGAGGGTGGAGTAATGCTGCCCGTCGTGAATATCCCAGGCGACTTCCGAATAGAAGATTATCAGACAAGTCTATCTTTAGCTCCACGCTTCAATATCTTAGCGAAATTGAAGATCTTTATCCTTTGATTTCCTTGTTTTGTTTTTTTTCAATTTCCTTTGAAAATTGAATCTTGTTAAACAATAAAACATATCCAGTGCCGTTCTGCCACTGCTGCTGTTGAAGAAAGATGCCGAGCCAGTCTTAATGCTCAAGGATATCACTTTGAACTACAATTAATATGAATTTATTGTTCACGTTTAATTAATAAAGTAGTTGGAACAAATAAATAAGTTTAATTTTTTCGTATAACGTAAATATTTCATAACAATGAAAATCTTTAGTTTTGAATATCTCCTAAACAAAGCGTTTGCGGACATACCTTCAGAGGAATTTTTTTTCTTGTTTTGAGGCCCTTAGTTCATATTTTTAGTTTCACCACTTAACCCTGAAACACCCTATACATGAAACATAGTTGTTTCCAATGTTTTTCTTTTTTTTCTAAGATGGCCTGTAGGAGGCGAAGAACGGCCCTGACTCGACTCCTTTGTCACTGCTAAGCGGTCCTCAGTCTTCTTCTGCCTTTTTACTTAATTGCTTTCATCCTTCTCTTCCATTAGGGGATAAAGTAATGAAGTAATTTACTGGAAGGTTTGTACTGAACTTGATTAGGGCTCCGCTAATTGCTCATTGTTAATTACTGAAGGATCTTGATTGTTAATTATCAATAACTTTTTAGTTATCTTCTGTATCCGAGTCTAAAAATGTTCTCGCTCTTTTTTTTTTTTTTTGTAAGCCCTTCACAAAAAGCCGGATCAGACAATACCGAAATAAACTGGTCGTTTTAATCATTTCAGCTTTCAGTATTATTAAAAATATAAGAAACAGTGTTTCAATTAAATGAAGCTGCAACGTAGTTTCAATGGATTTTTTTTTAATTAGGTTTATTACTATCAGAAAATGATTTCATTATAAATATGTGTTAATAATTATTATTTTGTTCTAGAAATTGTTATATAAGGTAGAGAAGATATCCTTCCACCTTCATTTGTTCAGAGTACTACTCACTTAAAACATTTTAATCCTCAAGTTTCTTGCGAGGAACACAAAAATTGTCCTTAAAACATTTTATTCTGGTAGAATACCGTATACCTAAATACTTAACTAATTTTAAGAGGTTGAATAACCAACGGTTCAACTGATACAGGTAATCTTTGGGGCTGTTGTGATTAGTGTAGGTTAACACTAATAAATTAATAGGTTTATTAGTATACATCTCTGCCATTTACAACAGCCGTGCTATAAAGACCTGCTGCGTGGATCGATATATTGGTCATGGATAAATAGTTTATACTAAGTTCATCTTGACCGCAACCGGAATTTTTTTTTTTTTGCTGAGGGTCCCAGCCTGGAGGAAATCAACCTACTCTAACCACAGTGAGAGGGTCGAGTTCTTATTCCTTGGGGCCATCATAAAATAAAAGTCAACCAGCCTAGGCTGGGATCGAATCGACGACGTTGTAGTCATGAGGTTGCTAAGGTAACGCCTTAACTCTCTTTGCTACGTTGTCCTACTCGTATCACGGGCCATCCCATTTTAATTCACATATATTCATTTTTTTTCGTATGCTTCATTACAATAAAATTATTACTTCATACATATACAGTACATGAAATGTATTATATATACTTTACTCATTTTTTCTTTTCCCTTTGATTACCCTGTGGCATTATAAGGTGTAATATTTTGAAAATATTGCATATAGTCAATCATCGATCTGTGGAACATTATAGTGAGTATATTGGTAGGGCATGTCACAATCTCTCATGAGGAGATCATAACAGCAAAAATAATAGAAGGCAATCCATCCTGGCTAACCCGCCCTGCTAAAAGGGCTAACGCAATTTTTTTTCGTACCCTCCTGACGAAATAGGTCATCGAGTACATAAATATAGGAAGTAGTTATATGTGTACCTGGTAGTTTGGACTAACGCTGTGGTAACGATTTTATACCAACCTAGAAAATTTTACGTAAAATGAGAAGAGGAGACTTCAGTTAGTTAAATCGACAATATTGAAAACGTGACTAAAATTAGAAAACGGCATATAAACGCTTATTGACTTAAATGTAACTAAAACTACAAAACGAGCAATTTACTGCTGTTTTTCATATCGATCTAAATCTTTACGTAAATATTTTATAAATTACAATACATTAAATACAAAACTACAGGATATAGTTACAATGATTTATTGTGAGAAATTGTCTGGATTTGTTTTTTCTTTTTCTAATTAATTCACTACTCTAAAATAAATTATTATGACAATGAAACGTACTGAAATATGAAAATAAAGTCTGGAAGACCTGAAGGTAAAGTTCATCCTTAGAGTTCTACTACTGGGTAGTTTCTCTACATCCTGTATCATATCATTGTGTCATTATGATCATATTTACTGGTTGTATTTTTGTATACAGTTGTAAATATCAATAAATAAATAAAATAATAAAAAAAGTTCATCCAATAAAAATTTAATTTTAAAAATGAATTTAGAAGATTGCATCTCATTTTTAAAAGTCGTTTTGTGACAGGTATGTTTCTTGTTGAGAGTCTCTAAAGTAATGTACACAAATAATTTTCGTGAAATAGGTTTTTATAAAGCTTTAATGGTTAATTGTAAATAAGGGATATGTAAGTTCTTAGTGTTATTACTTAAAAATTTGACTTTATTGTGCAACTATATTTTGGAAAATATCAACTAGCGAAGCGTGAAGAGAAAACATTTCATAACTCAGTAGTCACCAAGTAATTCTCTTATGAGAGAGGACGAAGGAAGAAAGCGAAATACTTTTTTCTTCGGTCTGTGTTCTTCTTGGCAGAGAACACACCGTGGAGATGTTTATATGTATGAGTATGGCTCTCACGAGCTACTGGTATAGCAAAGAAGGAAATAAGAAGATTGGACCGGAAGGAGTTTCCGGGACCAAATGAAAATGTCCCACCCTTTGAATTCCAGAAACAAAGGTGACTGGTCTTTCAGGAGTGTCTGCAGTAATCAAAGAGACGATAGTAATGCTATCTGGGTATTGGGGAAAAAGGAAATAGGGGGAGTATAAGATACCTCTTCTTTGGTACGGATCATGACTTCCAGGATGAAACATTGCTTCGTTCAAATTTTTTTTCTGATATTTAATCTATGATTTTTCTTCTACGTATTTTTTTTTACTTTCTCATAGTATATTATGTATATAGTAGGAAGAAGTATTGAAATCTTCAAGAATTTTCTATTCTGGTTTTCAGAGGAATTACACGTTTTAAGATCAGATGAACTGAAATTACCAAGCCTCATAAGATTTTATTTAAGTGTTTCACTGTGTTTATGTAAACTGTCCAGCTCAAAAACGGAAAGTTATACTAAACTGATATTACGTATTTAACGTAAGTATATACCTTGGTGTGGAGTGAGTCATACCCTGTGGGTTCTGGAGCCCTAGTCTCTTAAATTTGGTACCCTTAATTAGGTAAAAATCTGGCGGTCGATCGTGATTCTGATCAAATCACCTCCTTGCACAGCCGTTGTACCCTTCATGGGTTGAAGCGGTACAGATTTTAATTAAATACCTGGGATGTAAAATGTACCATCTTATACTTTTTTACGATTTTCTTAATAATAGCTACAATTTGTTTATTTTAAATGCAGGCAGCAGTTTCTGGGGTTTTCCTAAAATTCGAAAAAGCCAAGAATTTGACTTCTCTTTTCAGAACCCTCACTTGAAAATTTTAAAATTATTTGGATTAATTTTTTCATAATGATATAACTAAACAATAGTTCAAGGGATATATTTAATTCGAGTATGTATATAACAAATTTCGTTTTTAATTAATGATTTTTATAAGTTATATTTTAATAAATATAGTACTTTCTAATTTAAAGATTATAACTAATCATAACACAGAGTAGGGGGTGAGTTTTTTTATTTTGAGAATTACAAGTTAGCATATTGCTTTATTAACATTATTTCTTTGTTGATTGAGTAATACTGAGTATATATTTTTGTTTTATTTATAAAGAGTTATGGTTCAGAAAAATTGATTGGATAAAATTGAAATAAAAAAAAAATAGGCTATTGTACGGTAATTTTCTTTCTTATTTTAAAAAAAAAATTATTAAATGCTTTACGGTATGCTAGAAAAGTTTTCCAATGTAACACCTAGATAAAGTTTAAATAAATAGTTTTTTTATACACCCTCCTCGGTGGGTCAAGTTTATATTCCGTGGGACCGCAGCGAAATTAATGTCAACTCCATAGGACGGATTTGAGCCGGCGTCTGTGCAGTTACTAAACAGTAGAGGTTAGAGGCCTTATGGCCCTTGACCACGAACGGTCATTTAAAAAAAAAAATTATGTGAAAGTCCGAAGTTAACAATGAAACTATACAAGGTGGACATGTACTAGGTCGACACACTCCCTTCTTGACCTATAATTCTTGACCACAAATAAGTTATAGAATTATGTTTTTAACTTTCGCTGTATCACAGCAGTGGTATGTGTATTATCTTTTTAGTGTATAGTTCATTTTTTTTAAAAAATCTTTTCCCGTTCTAAACTCTGGAACTTCCAATAGAACTTTTTTTTTTTTTTTTTTTTAATTTTTTTTTTTTTATGGACTATGATTTAAAATCAAGCCTTCAGAAGGTGTCCGATCAAAAAAGTGCACGACATGAATTCGAATGAAATTCTGATTAACTTACAGAATCAGTAAAACAAAAGATACTCTATTGCATTAGAAATTCCAGAATTAGGTGCACTGTAGAAGAACTGGAGAAGACATGAAAACTAAGAAACTTGAAAATACCTTCAAGAGTTATCTTTTACGTTTTAAATTTGGCTTTACCTTGTTACACGAGTCAGTTATTTTAAGCTATAAATTTAAGCAATGAACATAAATCCTTAAGTATTTCCTTGGTGTTTTCTTATTCCAAGTTCTTAAAATTAAAAAATCTACCTATATCCTTGATCTCCTTACTCTTCGTTCTTCTATCCATTCATTAAACACCAGATACCAACTTTTTTTTTTCTTTTTTTTTTTTATCCTCCTTCCCTACCACCAGATACCAACCGATTGATTTATATATGCCATCCTATAGGACCGCCTTCTTCAGCAAATCCTTCGTGATATGTGCTACCTCCTGGAATTGTTTTCCCACCACCATTGACCAATCCTCATCCATTCTTTCCTTTAAACAACACCTATTCCTTCACTTATTGCATAACCAAACCTCCGTATCATTATGAACAATATAAATAGGCATATATCGATTAACATTATAAACAATAGTTAAGCCAAGATCTCATTTTAATTTCATCTTATTTACAGGAAACTTTTAAATATTTGCCAGACAAATAATCATAATGTATGAACCACGTATTTATTCTTAAAGTTCATATGTCTTAGAATAAAATTATTTTAAAATTTCATTTCATTTCGTAAATATATAAATTCACATACATTAATTTTTTGAAAATATCTTTTATTAAAGGAATATATTCTTATAAGAGAAATATTGATTTGTAGAAAATTGCCTGGACATTGTTCCCTGGACGTTATCAGGCTAGACATTTCGACTGCTTTAAGTGGTCAGCCAATCCCACTAAAATATTCAATAGAGGACCAGAAGGAGTTCATTTCTGTGGCCAATTTGGCCGAATAAATTGGACCCAATTTTATTTTCCTTATCTATAATAATATAAAGCGAGCTAATAGGGTCATTGAGGGAGGACATGAATAGGATAAATGAGTTAAAAAAGTAAGAGAGGATTGAATGAGTTTCAGAACAGTAACACTGTGAAAGAGCAGCTTGTGTTCACGCTCTGAGTGCAATAACTAAATGGTTTATAAAAACGAATTACTGTGCATATACATCGAGTCAAATATGTTAATTAGCCTGTGACATAAAATGTTTGCTGATCTATCTTATTTAATTATAATAAAACTTTCATTTCATAAATTTAAAAAATCCATAAACCATTTAATTAATTATCTCTTAATTTGACAGTTAGCTATATCTATTTGTTCAAGGATCCTTTATATCTAAATGTTTTATTAAAATAATGAAGTAGATATATATGAAATACATTTGTTATTGACGAAATAATAATGAATTTTGGCTTTGTAGGAACTTTTTTCTAAATAAACCAAAATTAAAACAAATAAAAATTTCAAACTTAATTAAATTAAAGAAAGCTCAAGTAACCTTAACTTTATTTTTACTTAATCATTTCTTCATTCTAGAAAACATGATATTTCAAATCTATAATTAAGAAAATATAGATTAGATGATTTCTTATAAATTTGGTTTAGTAAAAATAATGAATAAGTGATAGTTAACTCGTAACAGTGAAAAAACTTTATATACATTTAAAAACAATAAAAATGAATGCTTCACCCACAGAAATTGAAACAATTTATGAAATAGGAAAAAGAAAAAAATTGTTGTCCTATGAAACGATGGGTCTCTTAAATGATATGTTAATTTTTTTAGTATTATCTAAAGTATTAACTTTTAGGGTAAATGAGATATCACTGCAAAATCGGCGAGATGCAGGCAGACATTGATCATAAATCATTTTTCGTTTATTAGGTTAAATGATGAAGGAGTTCATGGAATAATTTTCATGATAAAAATGGCTGAATCGCAAGACATATGTAAATATAGGTATACCACCACAGTATTATAAGGATTTCCTGATATAGTTGAATACGTTAAAATTACTTTTTTTAATATTATTTATTAATTAAATAAAATTTATTCAAATTGTATGTTTATTTTAATTGTTGAAATAATCTACAAAGTTATAAGCATCAGTAGTTATATTAATTAATTATTATAAGTATCAGTAAAAAATTGTATTTTTTTGACGTAAAAATGTTCTATTTTTTTAATAAACATTTTTCAATTAAAAATATTAAAGTTTGTCCGTTTGGGATCTTTTTAAACATACCTTTCCTATTGTTGCTTAAAATAACAATATTTCTTTAAATCAAATTCATACACTCAATGAAATCTTTCTTATAAACAATTTTATTGTGGTATATTAGTTTAGTCGGATGTATTTTTAATTATTGAATATAAGTCAAAATGATTGAGGAAAAAAGATATTTTGAACTACATTAAATCCACAATTTATTAAAATAAAACTATATATATTTTTTTAGATTTCTAATAGTTTTATTTGATAAATATATATTTATATATCATTTATATATTTTCTCTGATAGTGGCACAGATTACAAGTTTTTATTTTATTTAGAATTGGACATATTCCAAAGATCGTACCATAGATTGCGGCCACTTTCTTTGATTAGACGTCCCTAAAGCTATTGGTGTTGTAACAATTAAACTCCAATCCATAGAATAACTCAAACACAAAATAAAAAAATATGTTGTTTTTTTTCAAGTGTGCCACTATTCAAGAAAAGCGGTCATATATATTATTCACATTTTATCTACGTTTAATTTCCTATTGTAGGCCCTTTCTATTTTCAAAGGTTTCCGCTTCACCTCAGAAATATTATTAAAGTTATATATATTTTATGTAAACTACCTCTGGAAGTATTTGATATAGTTATTTATTTTATATTACAGTTTATTCTTGGAGATTTTATATATATTTCATTTTTACATTTAAAATTTTAAATTACCATATTTTTTATTCCAGAAAACTTTATTTATTTTAACAATGAATGATGAGTCAACAAATACGAGATTGCTGAAAAAAAAATCAATTCCCGATTTTTAAGCTAATAAAAACTTCAACGCTGAAGAATACCGGAGCCTTTGGCTGAGTCGTTTCTGATCGGTTGTCAATTAAATTGACGGGTCAGCTTCCGCGATGGAAAAATCGGTTCTTCTGAAACACGTCTTCTGTCACATCCTCTATGTCCTGAGTCTATTATATATAAAGTTTTTTTTCTCAAAATATCTTTATATTTAATTGAAAAATATATGACTTCGTAGTTAAATAATATTTTGTTTACAGTAGTCAGCCGTTAAGTTAGGAAGAGTTATTTTTTTTCTTGGATGTGTAGGGTAGGGGTACTGAGAATTGATGAAATCAATATCTTTACTGCATTTGGTGCAATAGATGGTAACGGAATTAGATGGTACAAAAACGCTCTTGTGCCTGCTGTTTGATGAAGGGGCTCACTAGTTGTCTTGTCTGTAATAATATTACAAGAGCCCAAGAGGAGAAAAAAGCCAGTTATCTCACACCAATTTTTGATTACTTTAATGAAAACTATGTATAATTACTAGTCAAAATTGATGAGTCTGCACAGTATAGGTAGGGGGAATACAAACTGGCGGCTGTTTCAAAGCAATAAAAAAAACTAATTTTTCATTCGAAGCTCTATATCTTAAAAAGTAGGAACAACTCAAGAAAACCTAAGAGAACGTCATTTAAAGAAGAGTAAATTTGCTAAAATATGAGCCCTAATAGAGTTATTTACGTTAAATAGTTTTCGAGATATAGCTTTTTAAAAAGAAACATTTCATAAAAATGTTGTATGGGACGTACTAAAAGATCAGTAGTTAGTGAATTTATTTTGAAAAATTTATATCTCAAAAACCATTCGACGTAATATTTATATTAGCACTCAAATTAAAGCTAGTTTAATGAGCTATAAAGTAGTTTATGATTATCTTCATAGGAGTAATAGTTTACATGAAATTTGCTAAAATGAAATGATTTATAGTTGTTCGGACAAGAGTTCATTTGCCAAATTTATATTCATATGTGAATATCATAAAAACTACTACCCCTACGGAGATAAGTGTCATATACTACTTTATAGTAAGTTAAATTTCCTTTATTTTGACTGTTGGGAGACATATGTGCGTCTTATGGATCTGCAGATATATTTTTTCAAAAATCCAACATTTTATATGAACAACTGGAAATTAACATTTTGTGAGTTTATTTTGTCAAATATCATAAAAACTACTACTACTACAAAGATAGACATAATTAACTATTTTGTAGTAAATTTAACTACCTTTAATTTGAGCGCTGGCAACTATAAATCAATTTATTTTAGCAAATATCATGAAACATACTATTCCTACGAAGGTTAAGGTTAAAACTTCTTTATAGTGCATTAAACTAGCTTTAATTTGAGTGCTAATAGACATCTGTACGTCACAGAGTTCCTGAGATATAGATTTCTCAAAATAAATTAACTAACTACTTATCTTTCAGTAGATTTTAAAGAAATTTTGCTTGAAAGAAAATCTCGAATGAAAAAATAATGTTTTTTTAAGGTTTTGAAACAGCCGCCATTTTTTAATCCCCCTACCTGTACTTGGCAGACTCATCAATTTGGACTATTAATTATACATAGTTTTTATTGAAGTAATCAAACATTGGGGTGACATAACTGCCTTTTTTTCTTCCCGGCTCTTGTACTATAAGTTCGTTATTCTCAGTCGAGTATGAGACTGTTTAAGTGTGCGCGAGGTTCGTCAGATGAGCTGTACCTCTATAGAGCAGCTGTTTCGAGGATACGAACTGTTCCCGTTGTCTTCAGTCGGTAGACGTTCTTTTTTCCTTCCGCAAAGTTTATGGCCTGCTCCTCTGGCGTTATAAGTTTGTCACCGTCCTAGAGTAACGTTCCACATCTTTTTCTGGTGTTGGTTCTATTTAGCTTGCAGAATTTTCTATGATCCTTATATTATTTATTTATTAACTTCTAAGGGTGCATGGGGTTGATTTCATGATGGGAAAAACGAGTTGAGGGTTGGCACATTTTCTGCATTGGTAATGCATTTGAAGAGTTGGTTGAGTCTTATATTATAATTTAGTATCCTTCATTACAAATAATAACATTAGTTCAATCATTCATAATTCATAATATGTATTATGTATACTTTAGTGATTATATTTTTTTTTCCAAAGCCCCTGTTTGAAATATAATTTTGTATTTAACAGAGCCTATTTTTTTTCTCACCCTCCTATTAATTTTATAATTTCTAACAAAACCATATGTATACATAATAAACATAAATGTACTTTCTTTGTCTGAAGCCCATTTGAAGGAAGGTTTTGGAAACCGCGGTGTGCAGGGGAGTACTGTGGCGCTTACTTGCCATCTGCGTTGTCACGAGTGGGAATGGACCTATTTCTGCATTTCATTTATGGCTTTTTGTATAAATATATATTCTGGTCCTGCACTGTTTCCTTTTTCTGCAGTGGCTTACATTTTAAGGAGTTTTTGACTTGTATTTTTTGTTGTAGTGGGCGTTCTTCGAATTTTATAAAAAAAAAATAT
>NW_027114882.1:213670-224125 GCF_000696795.3 Halyomorpha halys
ATATTATAAGCATCTAACGTTTAAATATATTACTTTACCACGTACTGAGAATTCGAGTATAGACCCTGAGCACAAGGTACTCTGTCTTGTTTTTGGTACTACTTTTTTTGAAAAATTTTATATTATCACTAAGATTATATGGTTGGAAGAACTATGGATCAAGATAAAAGGATTCTGATGAACCTTTAAAAATGGATGTCTATGATAAAAAAAATTATTGATCAATATCTCTTTCTATAATTAATAAATAGATTTCACGTTCTTTTGGATATTAATAGATCAATGTCATCATTGCATTAATCCCATTAATCCATACCTTAGATTATGGCCATAATAAACTTGGGGTTTATGCGGACGCGTGGTGGAAACCGCAACCCCCTACCGCAGATAAATATAGTCTCATTGTTCAATATTTCGGTCCTATTCAGCAGGCGATAGATAATCCCTTGTACTACGAGATCTTTCATCATTATATTTCATGATTTATGTTTCGACTGATCTTATAAACAGCAATGCACTATGAATAGGTACGTTTTTCATTTTTTTTTTTTTTTATTTTATTTAATTTTTACAAATCTAAACAAGTAAAGTATTAAAAAATGAAAAATGTGTTAAAAAGAGAAAAGTTGATGTATATATAGTATTGTTCTGGAGTTAAGTAATAATAAAATTTAAAAATAAAGGCCCTAAAACTACAGGATTTTATATATAAAAAACAAGACTGTATTTTTTCCATGAAATAAAATTATACAGTTATATTCAAGAGTTTTAGAATTGAAAGCAGTTTTTATGTAATGACTGAGGTGGAGAAAAAGCTTGGAAATGGCAAAAAATAAGCCAAAACATTACAAAAATACAATATACTGTTACAAACCATGAATAGTCAGTACTTA
Source organism: Halyomorpha halys (assembly GCF_000696795.3). Lineage (NCBI taxonomy): Eukaryota > Metazoa > Arthropoda > Insecta > Hemiptera > Pentatomidae > Halyomorpha > Halyomorpha halys. The sequence goes on from NW_027114882.1 coordinate 214,564, forward strand.
GTAAGCAAGTACTGTTTCTTGAACAATGATTTTACTTAGAGATGAATTTTTTTCAAGATTAAGCTCAATCACCAGTTTTACCCCAATTTTATAGGGCTGTGTAAAACCCAGAAGTGTCCGGCTCAATACCACCCACATTCAAACTTAGGTCTGGGAAATAATACTTTCGCCTTACTCACTCAGCTACCCCCACTCTTACAAAATAAGAAAATATATTTCATTTTCTTTGTACCAAATCCTTTTGAAACCATCTAGTTTTAAGGTTACCCCTTTATGATTGATTAATGTTATGAAGTAAATTATTTATTATAATGATGCTCTTTCAAAACTCAAAAACAAACTGGAACATATATTTTCCAACATGTTATTTAATTGGGGCAGGATATCAATGACAGATATATTCGATTACTTAGTGCTAATTTTCGTTAAACATTAAAGAGAAGTTCTATTAATTAAGCGTTTACTGCGTTATGAAGAAACATATGACCAATACAATAATAAGAATATTATTCGTCACTTAATGAAAACTTTGACAGGGCTGGTTTGGATGATGGATCATGAATATGGAATCGGTGACTGAGAGTGTGAGAGAGTTAAAGAGAATCAGCTTAGAACTTTTTACTTCCACGGCATTTCAAAAAGTTGGGATCTTTTTAGATCTGACAACCATCTGGTTTCCATACACTGCAGGCTTGAGATAGAGACAGATGAAAGATAGAGGCGATGACACCGCTCACTACCTACAACTTTTCACACATCTAGCTAGGTGTGTTTATATACATACATATTGACAATAATATTTAAATATATTATTTTCCAAATGTTTTACGCTTCCAATTCATTACAAAAGCCCGATTTACGTGGAAAATATAAGGCCTATCTTGATATACGGAGTTGAGCTTTGGGGCTCCACTAAACCTTCGAATTCTTCTCGTATTCAATCCGTAAAATCATGAATTTCACCTACTTTGTCACAAATAAAATCATCCATTAAAATCTTTATGTTCCATATGCAACCGATCTAACCCCAACCAGATATCAATCCTTCCCTTATAAAGCCCCTAACCATCGAAACCCTCTAGTTCCTAACCTTGTTTCTTCTTCTATTCCTGACAATCCTCCGAGGCGCCTGAAAAGAAGATGGCCTCGAGACCATCTAGTGTAGAAATATGATTAGAGCGCTACCAATGCATAGTCTACATGACTGTATCACTCCATTTTGACAGTACATCGAATTTACTTAATGTGTTTTTATGTAAATGCAGCGGTAAATTGCAATAAATAAATACAAAATAAAAGATTAATTTTTATTAATATATTTGTTTGAGAGTGGTTTAGTTTATTTAAAAACAAATTTGATCCTTTTTCTCAACTTTATTCTTTTTAAAACCTTCAAACTAAGTGGTCGAAACGTTGGAAGGTTTTAAAAAGAATAAAGTTGAGAAAAAGGGACAAATTTGTTTTTAAATAAACAAAATGAAAGTTTTACGCCAAGAAAATCAATATGAATCATAATTGTTGTACTATATTATTTATTTTATTATATTTTTTATTTAAACCATTAATATATTTCTATTCATGGGTATCTTAAATTATAAATAAACACTCTATTCGTTTATTTAGCGTGAATTATTATATTACCAACACCACTCTCCAATATATTATGAATATTTAAGGCCAGTCATATTTTATAAAGCTATCTTATTGATTACTGATAATAACGCAATACGTTATTGGAAAAGTAATCCAATGATAATAATTATTTTTAGGCTCACTTATTTCTTATTAATAATTTTTGGTTATTATCCTGACATACCAGAATGAAACTGTAACACTTTAGCAAGTATAATTTTTCTACTAAAAAAACAAAAAAAAGATTGGGATGAATCATTATTGGACTTAAAAAGTAGTTTTGGGAAAATACGTATATTATACGAGAAGCAATTGAGAACTTGGCATGTAAATCGTCCAGAAAATATGTTTTCTCTTTTTTTTTTTATAAGGCGGCTATAATTTCTTATGTAATGCGAAAATAAATCAGGGATAAAAATAGGTCCCCTAAAATTTATTTCCGAAGGTCAAGTCCAAAACTGGCTGGAATAATACAACGACCAGCTCCTTTCTTTAGGATGATACATCGCGCGGCGGACACCTTTGTACAAAATAAAGCTGGATTCGGCCCAACGGCCATAATTCCTTGTTAAATAAACATTTAATTTATTGCTCGACCTATTTCTATTGTTGATCCTTGTTTTGGTTTTTTTAATAATATTTTTAGGTTACAGGATGGATTAGTTGGATATATTTTAGAGAATACAATAGAAACAAAATAAATAAAGAATAATTTTTATTTGTGTTTACTTAGATACCGTTAGTGTGGGCTGCTCTGGACCAATTTTTTAACTTTTTTTTTATATTCTGCATTTTTGTTGAATATACAAGAGTCAAAACAGTCTGAAATGTACAGGGTGCTCCAGGGTTGTGTTCAAACTGAAAACTTTTTTTAAGGATCTCAAAACTAGAAAAAAATCGCTATAAAACGTTCGCGGAAATATTCATGGCAAAAGATTTTCATTGTTATAAATTATTTGATGCCCTGAAGTCACTTGTTGTGAAAGGACTGGCATCACCATCTTTTCAGATAGTCTGTCTGCCCTTCAAGCCTTGGAGATACCTAGGGTCAACCCTAATTTGATAAGAGAGTGTAAACAAGCCTTAGAATCATTAGCGTGCTTAAAGAAGTTTCAGCTTGTGTGGGTCCCAGAATATAAGGGAATAACAGGTATTGAAAAAGCTGATCAGCTTGTCAGAAACGGGGCTGAGCACTCTCCTATAGGACTAGAACCATTCCTTGGCGTTTCTAAAAGGTATCAGAGAAAAGTAGTACTGGACTGGACATGGAAGAAAGCAGACAAGGAGTGGAGGGACTGTATAAGGCTGAGACAGGCCAAGATTTTAATAACTAAACCCTCTACTTCTAAAATTAAGTGGCTGCTAGGCCTAAACAGAAACGAATTCCGATATTAATAGGAGTTCTAATAGGTCATTGCAGACTTAAAGGACGTCTTAAGATATGCGGAGTAGTCCATGATGAAACCTGCTGCTTATGCGAACAGGCCCCAGAGACTGCCTTACATTACATAGCAGACTGTAGGTATGCATCACTAAGACACAGGCTTCTAGGCTCTGAGAGGATCACAGGGAATGAGGCTTCCTCTATAGATTAGGAGTCCCTTTTAAATTTCATTAGAAAGGTTCGATATAGAGGAATAAGATACATAAAAGAGCCATTTCATTGGTTTGTCTTGGGATGGCAAAAAAGAACCAATAGACTTGCCGGACTTGTTCCCCCAACCATTACCAGTACCAGTAAAAATTATTTGACTTATAATAAGTAAAATAATTTGCGCCTCAGCTATTTTATTAATGCAATTTACTAACATTCACATTCATATTAAATGTTGATCAAAGTTATAATTATTACTTTGAGGAATAAGACAGGTCCTGCATCTTTCACAGAAGCAATGGCCGAACAATACTTGATACATTTGTTTTCGCAAGTTTCAATTATCCATATTCGTAAAGAATTAAGGTCGTTGACCAAGATTGTATAGTATTTGTTTAATGTCACCTCAAACAAAAAATCCCGTGGTATCAGATTCAGAGAGCATGACAATAATACATATTCAGAGTTGTTCGGGTTAAATTTTCTTTTTGTTGTATATAAATTATTTTTCATGATTTAATCAGTTTTTGTTATATCATTTATATTTCTATTTATTTATACCAAATTTTCTTTTATTCATTTTATTTTATTTGTTAGTATAACTTATCTATTTATGGAATATATAGTAAGGAATAGTATTGCGATCCTGAATTATGTTTTTGAGATCCCATGAGCCCAAAAAAACCTATCGCAAAATGGTATGTGTGTTTGTGTACAGCCTACCTCAAAAACGAAATGTCATAGGAAACAGAAATTACGTATTATTGAGGGGTATGTGCCTGGGATGTGTCAGCAACTTTTTCGATAAAATCTAACCTTATAAAGCAGCGGGAACTGACAATATTCCTAGTGAACTAATCAAGGCATGTGGTGAAATTGGAGTTTCTAAAATACACCTTTGAGCTGAAGAAATTATCGGAGATTACCAATGTGGTATTAGATGAAATCGTTCAACTACTGATCAAATATTTTTATTACGGTAAATCTTGCAGAAAAAGTTGGAATACAACGGGGTAGTTCATCAGCTTTATATAGATTTCCAAAAGGCTTACGATTCTATTGACCGCCAGAAGCTGTATAATATTCTGATTGAATAGGGAATACCAAAGAAGTTAGTAAATCTTGTACGGATGTGCATAACCGAAACGTATAATAAGGTAGGAATCCGTAATCAGTATTCTGAGAAATTACAGGTCCGGTCGGGTTTAAAACAAGGTGATTCTTTATCACCTATCTTATTTAATCTAGCACTAGAATACGACATTAAAAGTGTGATGAATACCTAAAAGGGTTTAACTTTGGGTGGTAAAATACCGGTGTGCGGGCCGCCCATAGCTCAGTGGTTAAGACTCAGTTGATGTCTATTGACGGTGCCGTTTCGAATCCGGCCTGGGACGTTGCTTTTTTCATTGAGTGGCGGTCCCACAAAATGTGTTAGGCTTGTTGACTTTGACCCCCAACCATAGTTAGGCAGTTTAGGACTCCAATGGGGAGCCGAAAAAGGAAAAAAATACCGGTGCTTGGGTATGCAGATGATTTGTTATTATTGGGTGATGACAAACAATCTATAGAACTAAATACAACCACGCTAATAAACTCCAGTAAGCAACTAGGTCTTGGAATAAATACGGATAAAACAAAATACATGGTTAGCAGTAGAAACTTGAGCAATTTCGGTGATATAGATAAAGGAGGAAATATGTTTGAACAGGTAGATAGGTTTAAGTATTTAGGTTCTACGGTAACTAAAAAAAACGAAATTGATAAGGAAATAAAAGCTAGGTCGAAGGCGGGAAATGCTTGTTATTTTTCAATTTCGAAACTGCTTAGCTCGCGCCTACTATCGAAAAACTGAAAAATTACAATTTACAAAACTATTATCCTTCCCACTATTCTTTATGGAAGTGGGACTTGGCCTCTTACACTAAGGGATGAACAGCATCTTAAGGTTTTCGAAAATAAAGTATAACGAGAAATATTCGGATCGAAAAAGGATGAATTAACGGGAGAATTTAGAAGATTACTCAAAGCTGAATTAAGGGACCTAGACCCTGTAAATATAATTCAAGTTATATTATTGTGGCGTTTAAGATGGGCGTGTTAGGTTGTAGGGCTTAGTAACGAGCGGATCCCTAAAATGTTAATAAACACTGAACCATCGGGTAAACGTCCGAGGGGTAGACCGAAACGTAGATGGGAGGTTTGGTTTAAAACAGATTTAGTGGAATTGGGTTTGGAGGGGCATCACTGGAAGGAAGTATGCAGAGAGCGTTTGGTGGTATCGGCATCGAACCTTCGGGCTTTAAAACAGCTTTAAATCTTTAATTTTTAATAAATAAATCGCACAGATCGCATTGTACGCAGTAATAAATAATGGATAAATAAGAAATATTAAAGAATTTGATGAATAACTAAAGAAGAAAAAAGATAGATAAATAAATACTATTCAAATGAGAAATGCCTAGACCCCAAGGTTTTTCCCGACCGCATGACTGCTTTGTTATCTTCCGGGAAACTTTTGTATTCTTATGGGAGATAACTTTAATATTTGTTATTCCCATTTCGAGAAACCATAAAATACTAACTTTTATAAAAATAATAATTATTATTATTTCAGTCACTTTTGTCACAATAAAAAAAATTGTTTATGAATGATCTCTGTATAAGAAATGAAACTATATATCTTCCTAAAGAAGTAAAAGTTAAATTAGCGATATATTTTTGTTCTCTAAATAATGAATGCATATGACACATACCACTATTATTTATTACCTCTATTACACTATAATATATGTTAATAAATAGAAGTAATATCAATTACTGTATTGATAGTATCAAGAGAAGGAATACTTGATTTTCTAATTCAAAATTCATATTTTTAATCTGAAAATAGTAGAGCCGTATACATTGAAATTATTTCATAATATTTTTTCGTTTTACCATTCGAGAAATATCTTTGATTTTATGAAATAATTCATTCTCTGCTGCAATTAACATAATAGAATTAGTTCCGACATTCTTTATATACTCCTTAGTTAGTCATTCTATTTTAGTAGCCTTGTCTGCTAAGTATCTTATATTCCCTTAGTGTTTTCGCCAAAGAAAAGCACCAATAATGGAGCAAGGAGGTAGTGTGAAAGAAGTAGCTCAAATTGACCAGGACTAGGTAGATTTTAAGTCCGCCTTTGACTACCTTTGACGTCAATGCAGACGTCTGATCATCCAGTCTCAGCTTTCTTCCAGTCTTTCTATGAATATTTCCCTCTATATCAGGTTATGAGTTAATATTTTATTGATAAGATTAGAATCTAATAGTTATCATAGATTATTATTATAATATATAAGGTTAATATAATTTTTAATGAAAAAGGTTCCTGTTGTGTCCACTTGAGCTGGAATTCTTCCAACACTTATTTTAGTGACGATTTAGTTTCTTTATCGTTTTGGCTCTTAACAGCTCGTTATTTTATCAATCTCGTCCGGATCTCACAATACCATACTCACCTCCAATCTTTGGAAGTATTCTATACGCTTGGAAAACCATGATTGGTAATTTTCAAGTTGAAAGTAAAAATTGTAAATAAAGATGATTTTTAAAAATATTTTTATATTGTTACTGGTATATTTATTATTATATGAATATTCTCTTTCACTTTTGTATACATTCATTTTTTTAAGTGAAACTTTTTTCGGTTTAATAGAGGTTGTAAAATAAGTTCGTAGCGATTTTTACTGCTGATTTCAATAAAAACTTCAGATTCTTGTAAATATTTTAATTACTTATATATGACCCATTTTGATCTATTACATGTTCCCATCTTTCAGTTAAATTTTTAATTCCATCCTCCCAGAACTTGTCAGATTTTTGCGCAATGAACTCCTCTATTGGCGTTTTGCAGTCTAAATTTTTTAAGTTTTTCTCGTTAAGAGAATTTTGAAGGGCCCGAAACAAGTGAAAATCTGTTGAGGCAAGGTCTAGTGAATAGGGTGGGTGGTAGATCACATCCCAGCAAAACTCCAATAATTTCTAAAAAATCGCTCCTGGATATGCGGTCCAATAAATTATTTTCGTCAAATTTTGAGGAACCCATTTTCACTTGAGAAACATATCGTGCAGCCCCAAATTATTTGAGACGCTTGCATGAAATATGTTAAACGTTTCTGCGTTATCCCGTGTCGGAGAGTGAGTTATCTGTGATCAATGCTTGAATTTTGTCTTCATTAACAGTTGAAGGATGATCCGAGAGTTTAGCGTCTTCTAAGCCAAAATTTCCGGATCTGAACCGAGCAAACCACTTACGGACGGTGCTTTCACCTAAGGCATCATCGCTCTACACACTGAAAATTTTGTTAACCGTCTGTTCAGCGGATTTTCTTTTTCGGAAATAAAAAAATATTAAATTATGAAAATCATTTTTTTTTTCTCTTCCATTTTGAACAAGCAAAATTGAAGATAAGAAAGACGCGGAATCCTTAAAGATAAGGAATCTCGGTTGAAACTGATGCATAAAAGCACCTTAACTAACCTTTTTTAGAATATGTAAACACTATGGACCATGTAAAACATGATTTTATAAAAACAGAGACGATTAAATTGAAATATTGAAAAACACCATGAACTTATTTTACAACCCAATAAATTGCTGTGGACAAAAGGAAAACGCGTCCTCTTTTCAATAAATAAAACATTTATTTCATAAAACAAATATTTATTTTATTTATGAAAGATATTTATTTTCCTCAATCAAATTCCATTTCCTAAATCCGAACTAATAAAATTTTCAACAAATATTAGTACCTAAGAAGTTTCATCCCATATTTTTTTGTTATTTTAGATCTTTGATAGTACAAGAGACCGGTGAAAAAAAAAGTTATTTTAACCTAATTTTTGACTTAAATGAAATAATTACTTGTCAAGATTGACGAGTCTACCAAGTATAGTTAGTGGGAATAAAAAAAGATGGCTGTTTCAAAATGTTAAAAAAATTAATTTTTCATTCAGAGGTATATCTTTAAAACTACCAACATCACTAGAAAACCTAAGAGAACATCGTTTAAAGTAGAGTAAATTTGCTGAAACATGAGACCTAGTAGAATTGTTTACGTTCAATAATTTCCGAGATACAATTTTTTTAAAATGCAACATTTCAAAAAAATATACTTAAAATTCAGTAGTTAAAATTTATTGTGGGAAATCTTTATCTCAGAAACCGTGAGACGCACAGATGTCTATTAGCACTCGAATTAAAACTAGGTTAATGTGCTATAAAGTAGTTTCTGATGAATATCTTCGTAAGACCAACATATGATGATACAAGAGGAGATCATAACACAAAAAAAAAGGCAATCCTTCCCCGCCGGTCCCGCCCCGCTAAGACCTCTGGGAACTACCTTAGCACCTATGTGTGAATATTTTGAAATTTACAAGTATCAGTGGAGCATAAAGTACACAATTAAAAAAATATATAACTATATAAACTATAATAAGATAAAAATTTTTTTTTATGATTTTCCAATTTTTAAGGTTGAAATAAATGTAAATTTTTTCCAGCTAATTTATCATATTTTTTTTTATTCATAAAATATTTTATATATAATCATTACACTTTCTTGAGACTGTTTATCACTGTTACAATAAATAAACCATATCTAATTTCTGTCCCAAAACAATTTATTTCTTTATAAGTCCGACATTTCTGTCATTTTTGACAATCTTAATACAATTTTAGAACCACATCAATTTTAAAAATCTTTATGCAGGATTCTGCCTAGGTCATTCATTTTAGTTAATAATCACCATATTTTGTTAATTCGTCACATTAAATTGAAAATTAAAACTTTTAGTCATAGTGAACATTCTCTATTATAATTTATCACAACAATATTTTTCAGAAAATATTGTAACCCTCTCTATTATTCCAGAAAATATTCTTGTGGAATTATAATTGAGAAGGTTGAATGTGACTAAAAGTTATAATTTTTAATTTAATGAGAAGAATTCTGACCCTTGGAAATCCTCTATCTATCCAATCCTTGACTCATATCATGTTATTCCTGACCACCAGTTTGGATTTAGAACATCTCATTCTACCATACAACAAATTCATCGAGTGGTTGATGTCATATCTTCCACATTGGAGCGCGGTATGTACTGCACGGGAGTCTTCCTCGATGTTGAACAAGCTTTTGATCGAGTCTGGTCTCTAGGTTTGTTCTATTTCTTTCGTCTACATATTTCCTTATAATCCGCTCCTACCTCACTGATAGAACCTTTAAAGTAAATCATAACCAAGCCTACTCATGTCTCTTTTCTCAGTCCGCCGGTGTTCCTCAAGG
>NW_027114882.1:224910-231424 GCF_000696795.3 Halyomorpha halys
CCTCCGAGGCGTCTGAAAAGAAGATGGCCACGGGACCTTCTAATTTAAATTAATGTTTGAAGTACCACCAATGGGTTTCAATATTTTCAAGTGTATATGAAACATACGACATATTCACCTATTGTATTATTTTGTACAGTTGTAAATTAGATTAAATAACTAAATAAAAAAAAAAAAAGAAGAATTAACAAAATAGTGTAATTGTGAACTGAAATTAATGACCTGGGCAGAATAGCCTGGATGTAGTTTTTTTATAATTGACGTGGTTTTAAAATTGTATAAAGATTGTTCTTGTGAATGGCCGAATTGGCAGATACGTCGAACTTGGAATTGGATAAGGTTTATTTGTTTGAACATAAAATATTTTTATATTGTTCCGATTTCGAAGGCTGATTTCAATCTAAATTTTATTTCTTTAGTATAAACTGTAATGGAAAAGGGACGAGAAGGTTATGTTTCTGTTGGATTGTAAATAGAAGTGGTGTTACATAGGAGCATATTGAAAAGGGCGTAAATATTTACGATATTATTCAAAACATAAAGTATTTTTCAAAGCACGTGTTCTTCGCTTGTGAAGTTTTTATAAACAAATTATTTATTTATTTAAATTTTTTTTAAGTCACCACTACATCCTGATAACTATCTGGAAGGGTTCAAACATTTAAAAAACGATTTGTTCCCTTTCTAGACCAGATTGGGGACACTGGCGGGTGTCCAAGATCCCACAGAGAGGGAGAAAACTCGCAAAGTTTGACCGCACCTTTATGTAAATCGATAGTTTGACTGGGAAGGTCCGTCGGTACCCGACCCTTAGCCAAAGGACTGAATATATAACGGATTGTATCCCTCTTCGGAGGATTTGTTAGTATTCAGTCCGCCCGGCCCTATTAGGACCTTTTACTCTAATTCTCTGTATTCTGAGCTTTGTGAGACTTCTTGACATTGATAAGAAAATCTTCTGAACTTATTCCAATTATTTGGATTTTGGTGATATTTAAATCGAATTTATTTTACCACCTAAGATATTTTATTTTTAAAGAATTATCTTAAAATTTATGGATGATTATTTTTTTTATTTTATTTTTAAAAAAAATAAATATATATCTATTAGAGTGCTACTAATTGATAGTTTCTCTACACGCCTGTAACACTCCAATTTAACTTAGATCAGATTTACTAAATGTATTATAATGTACAGTTGTAAAAAGCAATAAATAAATATTTTTAAAAATATATATCTAAACAATTTCAGAAAAAAAATTAAATTTATTGAACCACTCTATAACAACAAATTTGGAAATCCTACAATTAAACTATATCTTTTCAATCGCTTAAAATAAAAACTAATAAATAAATCAACCTCAAAAAAAAAAAAAAAAAAAAAAAAAATGCAAAAGAAATATTTAGCTGCGTACTTTCTTACGTCTATGATTCCCAATAATTGATTTTGAATCACCAAATCATATCTGCCTGTATATTTTCTTAACTCTATATGATTTTTTTATTATATTACAAATAGAATTACCAATTTATGTGTGTGCTTAGTAATAGATACTATTGCATCTTTATTTTTATCATATTCTGTATCATCTTGTTTTATTCTCATTATTATATTAATTTACTAATTGTAAATTTATAGCTTTATTTTTTACTTCAAAACCATTCATTTCAGCTATTTTTATTATTATTATTATTTTAAATATATTTTTTCAATTTCTTGAGACTAGTAATTATTTATTAAATAAATCAAATTATATCCTTGTTTAGTCTCAACACTTTTTTATTACATCACCAGTCCAACGTTTCGGTCATTTCGGCCATCTTCAAGGACAATCTTCAATATAAATTCTCACCTCACATCAAAATTAAAAAATTGTTTTGCAGGCTATTCCGCCCAGGTCATTAATTATATGTCAAACACACCCTATTTTTTAAAATTCATAAATATTTAAAACTTTTAATTTTCAATCTATCCACACTATCACTACCATATACACAAATTATGTATAACCTTCCACTCACTCTCAGTGGAGTGATAGTGTGGATAAATTGAAAATTAAAAGTTTTAAATATTTATGAATTTTAAAAAATTGGGTGTGTTCGACTTATAATTAATGACCTGGGCGAAATAGCCTGCAAAAAAATTTTTTAATTTTGATGTGAGGTGAGAATTTATATTGAAGATTGTCCTTGAGGATGGCCGAAACGTTGGACTATTGATGTAATAAAAAGTGTTGTTAATAAATTATTATTTTAATTTATTTTGTTTTAATAATTTATTTTTATTGTTTACTCTATTTTCATTTTAGTAGTTGTTAATTAAATTATTAGTTGTATCACTTGAGATCTATTCACATTGTACTTATCAAAGTTAAAAATTTTATAGCCTCCAGTAAGGCCCAATAGTCTAAAATGTAATATTTACTTTCCGCTTACATGTGTCTAAAATTTTTATGTGTTATTTTGGCACCGACCGATAGATGTTGTCATCTGGTCGGACCATATTGGATGTAATTCTTTAAATGAATAAAATAAATTTTTTTTTATACAGATTTCATTCGCGTTTGAGTAAACTAAAAATTATTATTATTGTTAAAATACTATTTTAAACTATTTTTAAAAACTATTATTAATAGCAACATTGTTTATTCGTATTTTGCGGTCTTAAATAGTACATATAGCCAGGTTTATATGACTAGGAAAATTCACTTTATTTTGTTATGTCAACCTTACATCAGACCTATGTGTATCTAATTCGTTACAGTTGTAAAGAAAACCATTCTGTAATTCAACCATAAAATGCTCTCCCTCTTCCCTTCCTCCTATTCGACGTGACTATTCAATTATTATCAAGCTATTAGTAACTACTCGACATAGAATAATTTAGCTAAGATAATACTTCCAAGTTTAAGTTCGTTAATTTAGGCAACGATTGCTTGTTCTACATACATGTAACATGCTAATCATTTTAAAAGTAATCCAAGCAAAACTAGAATAGTTTCCCTTCACTTTAAAGAGTAATTTTCGTCTAAAATCACACTAGAAGGAAAATCTATAAATTTAACAATTGCAATCAAATATCAAGGCGATTAGTATAACCCAATACCAAAAACACACTTTAATTTCCAGATAAAAAAATAACAATTATTGTTATTCCGATTTATAAAGACCTAATTTATAAAGAACTATTTGGAAAAACAAAATAGATAATATTCCTAAAATTGATCCTAGAATTATTGTACACGAAGATAAACATCCTTGTATTAAAATACTTATATTGTATTTTTCAACTGTTGATATTGAACCGTTACTGAATGATTGTTAAACCTGAGCCAATTGCAGGCGATTATTTGAATATTCGGATTGTCTTTCACTTACTTGAACTAGTGGCTTTTTATTTTGTATATACCCTAAATAAAGATATAAGTGAGTATAAGAATAAGGAAGTGTGCAAAATGCGTGATATAAAAAAAAAATTCCAATATTGGGTGTGAAATAATCCACATTTATGGTATTTTTGCTCAGTAAAATGCACATGATAGTGTTTACAGATTTCGAATTTTATGAATTACAAAATGTCTTAAAACTTCAGGTTTAAGCTACAATATTTTCTATATTAAAATACCAGAAATCTGAAAATTCAGAAAGAATTTCTCCTTTTTAAAATTTAAATCAATTAAATTAAATCAATCAACCTATGATAACCTACGCATCCGTCAATTAGTGGCCCAAAAAAATGGAAAGAACCTCACGGATAAGACTGAAGAAAGTTTAGAGGATGGGTGCTTAGGTATTACAGGATCAATTAGAACTTACTCCACAGTAAGTAGGTAGGTAATACTGGGCATAACCCCAATACACATTAGGATTAAAAATATGTTTTTGCAACTGAACTCAGAATACAGTTAACCTGGAAGTATTAACCAGTTAATTATGAAAGAAACATACAAATCCTCTGCGAACTTAAGGATTATTGATTACTTACCTTACAAACTGGACTTTAAAGACAATATCAGATTAAATATTGTAGACAAGAAAGTACGAAAGAATTTTGATATTGTGGTCAAAATTTGGAAATTTGCCTTGGTCTGGTGTACAGGTAAGGAAGGAAAAGTATGTGCATGCAAATATGGACCAAAATGCAAAAAGACCATCCCTATGGGATCATGCCCAACGGTGTTATAAACTGGAGTTCATACCATAGAAATATTTGCCATTGAAAATCTAAATAAGAGCTTTAAAAAAGAACTATCAGCTTAAAATCAGATATTCATTAAGCTCTAAATACTTTACAGCCCTGGAAATTCACATCGATGGACTGGTCTCGACACCCTAAAACAGTTAGCATAGAGCTAAGATCTAACTCCGAAGGGACAAAGGAATAGAAGGAAAAGAGACTGCTGATAAACAAACAAGAAAAGGCTCAGAAACAGCATTAATTTATCCTAAACCATACTGTAGTGTAATAAGGAGGTTGAACCCTGAGGAACAGAAAAGAAACAAAGACCTCCGACCTCAAAACCTGGAATGAAACATTTTACCTAAATCTGGAAGAGAATAGATGAATATCAAAAACGTATACACTTACTGGACCTTATCCGTTAAAATTGCATCTAAATGTGATAAAAGTGATGAAAGATTCCACATATCTGTGCTCACATGATGAATAAAACGATATATCATATGATTGTGAAACCTTGCCCTCTGACATTATTACACTATCATTAAACCTGAAGACACAACTAAAATTAACCCTAAGGACCTAATATGCTTCGTCATTAAAATAAATGTTATTGTTGATGTGTCATTATTAATTCATTGATGCGAAAAATGACTGTCATTGAGAAATGTATGTGTCAATAAGGCATAAATTCTTTTCTCACTTCATCATAATCTCCGCCTACATGACTTTGCTGACAAATAAGCCAATTATTGAATCGGAGACAATTTAGAGTCTTTTTTTGTTGTCTGTATTTTCCATCATTTAATTTAAAAAATGACCCAAAGGTTTATGCCGTTAGTATAAATCATAGAATGATATTTTTACTCCTCTATTAACACCCAACTGCTAGAACATTTACTGATTCATCTAGGACACCAAAGTGACTTAGGTACATTTTTCACAGTTTTGAATAATAGAGTTGGGCATTATAATAGGACAGAGCAGGGGGGTAAAGAGGGGGGGGCAGAACACTACATTTTGGAGTTTGTAGAGGAGCCACATTGTGGGGTATCAAGGCGATACATTACTAGGGCTAGGTGAAATATTAATGTGTCCCAGGTCCCAGCACCGCCCTGAGTTATTGGATCCTCGCTGTCTTCGACTATCTCCTGGATATACTTTAGCACTTTTTTATATCCATTCCGATCGTTCTCGAAACCTGGCTACGATAAATATCTAAACGTTATATAATTTATTATTTATTCTTAAGTCATAATAATATATGTCGGTTATACACCTTTAGAACCCAATTTGAAAGGTTCAAATCAATTATTTTTTAATAAAATAAAAATTGAAATTATAGTTTACTGGGCTAGAATAACTAAACACTCATTACTTAAATATTGTTAATATTTATGATACTTTTCGGCCTTGTTCCAGGCATAGAATCAAAACTTAATTTTATTTCAGATAGAAATATTCTATTTTTATGGTGCTATTCTGTAGTTAATATAAAATTTATTACATTTAGTTATTTCTCGAAGAGACATCATAAGACCAAAAATAACACGAAATTAGTTCTTTCTTACCCACCCCGCCCCCAAAATTCCATAATTAGGCCCAGGCTTATTTTATCTTGAAAACCTTTAATTATAGTGAGTAGAACAGTGTGTAGTACTACCCACTATAATTAAAGGTTTCCAAGATAAAATTAGCCTGGGCATAATTATGAAATATCGGTGGCGGAGTGGATAAGGAAGATTTACCTCCGTGTTATTTTTGGTGTTATAATATCTCAGCTACTAATCGATGTTTTTTCGGTCTATAAAAATATCTACGAGGCAAATCTCTTAGCAAAAAAAACAGAATGAATTTTTATAAAACACTTATACCACCATTGTTGAAGTACGGTTCAGAAGCTTGAGCTACCAAAGCAAATGAGGAGAAAGCTCTGACGTTTGATCGGAGGATTCTACGGAGAATCTTTGAACCAGTAAAAAACAGGATTGCCTGGCACTGAAGAAAGAACTAAGTTGAGTACGAGCTTTTTGGCAAGATATATGTGGTGAGGAAAATTAAAATCGGATGGCTCCGCTGGGTAGGTCACGTCTCTTGGATGAATGACTCCAGGATTCCCAAGATGCCCATGACAGAAGAATCAGTAGAGAAAGAAATTTTTTTTATGGTTTACTTTATTATTATATAACAATGAGTAGTCCTGTCCTGACGACGTTTTTAATCCTCTCTCTCTTTTTTTTTTTTTATCCTTCTTTCCCCTCGCTGTACCGTAGGTCAACCCTATACCAGCGGTACGTTCCAAACTTCCTAACACTTTAATATCCTGTCAAGAAA
>NW_027114882.1:231939-235277 GCF_000696795.3 Halyomorpha halys
TCTCTCTCTCTCTCTCTCTCTCTCTCCCTCTCCCTCTCCCTCTCTCCCCCCATCTCCATCCCCCTCGGATGCCTGTTCCTAGAGGCCATATTTCTGAAAATGATTGTTAAGCTATTTCATTTGTACATCATAACACTGTTCGCCATATATGAGATTGCAGTATCACAAAACATCTAATAATTATTTTGTTCAATATTACTTTCAATAAACTGTTCTTACATGTATTAGCTTTATCACCATGATGTTCCTTTTTAATCTAGCGGATTGAGGAACTCCTGGATAAATCAAATGCTGGCCATCTCATCTCGTACATCAGGATTGATCCTAGAGGGCTCCCACTATACCGATTTTATGCCGCTGGATCTCGACCAATCAGGTTTTATGTTCTGGCCTCTGTATTCTACTTACTCAACTGATTGGAAAGGATTTATCATCCAAATTTTGGTATAAAATCAATAATCTATAATAAAACATAAGCATAGGTAGATATTAGATAATCTCTCGTATATGTATTATAAAATATATGAATGAATAAAAGGGAGGATAATTTGCCTTGAAGCTGCAAGACCTTTCAACTACTCCTCAAAATTAGATACTAAATCTGAATTATTGAAAGATACATTTACCGAAATTGACTTTCGTGCTAAAAATTGATATACTAATTTAATATAACTAACTGTTATCTGTCAATAACTTGTCAATTATTGTAAATGTACGTTTATATTGACTCAGCCCAGACTTGGATACTGTTTAAATAATGTATTTATCAACTATATCAAAACTTTATTTCACAAAATAATGATTTATCGTTAAATGATTTTGTTTATTTCATAAAATCATCTTAATAAAACTTCCTGTATTTATTTCTTCAAATCATTATTTCGTGATTTAATCATAAGGCGAAATAAAGCAAAATATTTCTTAGTTTAAAATCCATGAGTACTGAAGACAGTACTCATTAGTAGATAGTTCACAACTATTGCAGCACTGTCAGAGTTAAAACATTTTGATAGTTGTCATGACAGAGACTACGGCAGTAATACCGTGGTTATATAGTGTTATAAACGGGTAATAACGTGACAGTAGTTACACTTACTGCATGTTTTGTCAGCAAATAAGGACAGGCTTAGAGAGACAATTTAGCCACGCAAGTAGATACTTTCCCGGAGGCAATAATCATGCAGTACACCATGACAGTTGATACGATAGATGTTGCAATAGTAATAAACTATATCTCTGATTTAATAAATCATTATTTCCAATAATCACTGGTTTTAAATGCTATGTCAGAAATGTATTGTTTTTTTCCAAAGAATGATTATTTCACTTAATAATTATTTCTAAATAATATTTAATTCAAAAATCATTATTTCCTGAAATTGTTTTACTTTAAATTTGTTTTATAATACATTATTAAACATCTGATATCTCGGAAAAATTACCAGCAAGTAAGTATCAAAGATAATGGTATGCTATTTTGAGTTGATTAGTAAATGACATATTTTATCTTATTGTTATCATTATATTGATTAGACGTACGATTGAAAGCATATTACGAAATGATAGCAGGTATCAAGAATTTTAAGGTATCTTCAAGGGAAATTTCGCCAAATGAATTACTTCTTCTGTTACGTTGGCTTGATATTTAATTTAGTGATAATGCAAGATATTCCTGTCTGTAATCTATAAATTAAGTCCCAATAACATTCAAGCCAAGCTTCAGTATTAGAAAGCTTAACATCTCTGGCGTAAAGGTAAGTAGCCTACTCTCATATGTTACTTTACTCTACAAATAAACAAAAACAAAAATATTATTATATAATTTTGAATTTAAAAAAAAATCATAATATTCAACGTTAATTTTTTTTTAAATCATCAGATTTTGATATATATTTTTTTCTGATCCCTCTAAAACAGAAAAACTTTAAATTAATATGTTGCATTACGTATGTTACATAATTCGAATCGGTTACTACCTTTTTCTATCATTGATACTTTAAGGTGTACAATTCCAATGCCGTTCTATGTGGATTCGATTATAAAAATTTTGAGGGGCCTACTTATGATGATTAAACAGAGAGATAGAAAAATAAAACAATTAATAGTTATAGATGAAAGATAATAGAAAATAATAAGAAACAGTTGTAGGGGAGGTTATAGGGTAATATTTATCGGGATTTTGGAACCTTTCCTGCCCTACACCTCGCAGGAAGGGGGAATGGAGTGACTGATTGGAAGATTGGATTGAAGGACGCAGTGAGACTGTCAAAGAACTTTATGTTTCTTCGTGTGATGTGTTGTTGTTTTTTAATTATTTATAATAGATAGTTGACCGTGGATGACTTATACGAGGAGAAGATGGTTGGGGGTGCGGTAATAAAATAAAACACAAATAAGTTTATAGAACGTATTTAATCGTGCCAACGTTTCGGCTAGAGTTTCTAGCCTTCATCAGGGCTAAGAACAGAATAAGATAACAACCAATGAATATAGAAAATATAAACAGACTGACATAAAGTGAATAATTTTAAAGAATGGAATTAATAAAATGAAGTGATGAGAGAAGTGGAAAATAAAATGTATACATAGGTAATTGAATAAGTAGGTAAAATAATATAATCATGGAAATAAAATAAAAATGAAATTATATAATGCAAAGAACTATGGATATATTAGTTATTAATAATTTAAAAATCAAAATATGGAAACAAAAATAAAATTGAGAGAAAGAAAATATATGTAACCATAATAATTGTTATTTTAGTTGTGTGTTGTTAATAATAAGGAATTATTTGGATCCACTCAAAAAAGTTTTAAATCGAACCTATGTCTCATATAATTAAATATAGAAATAGTTCACAGCCTCTAAAACAGGTAGCAGCACTATAAATTTTCCCTGATGCACTTATCACCTTATACTTTTTGGGTTTGAGTCTAAGTAAGTAATTTTCTTACAATAGATGTTGTTCCGGTTAACCTACGGCAACCGAAAGGTTGAAGTGGAGGGGGCACCAAACATCAATCAAACATCATGGTATAATAGCCTACAAGATATAGTAGCGCCCCAAGTGGCCAGCAGCCAACTCTCGCTTTCTCCAACGCTTGGTAGCAAGTGAAGCAAGCCAAAAAAGTAAGAGTGAGAGCCATCTTGTCTTCTGGGAGACGCAGTTCATTATTTCTTTGTCTCTGATATCAGGAATCTACCATGGGTGAGTAGAACCCTTGGAGTTGTCCTCAGGAGCAAGGGGAAGAGAAGCTTGAGAATATAGAGGGAAAAAGAACCATGGAGTAAGTTAATTACCATTCACCACCACATAGTTCATCTATCAATAGTTAAC
>NW_027114882.1:242026-248657 GCF_000696795.3 Halyomorpha halys
TATATATAGTGCTCGGATGGAAGAGGAGGAGGAGCGGGTTTCATCCCTTAAAACTAAAACAAATGAAAATATGTTCAAATAATCTCTAGATCCGTTTCCTTATATTTTATCAGGACAGGTGGCTCGTTCTGGATCGAGCGTACCTGACAGTCGATTCCTTCGACAACCGATTCTACCTTTACTCCAACAACCACTATCCTTACGTCTACTATTTCTGAATCGTTAGAAAATAATAGCATGTGTCACATATAATAACAGTTTTATGTTTTCATCAATATAATAACAACTCATTGTAAATTTGATTATAGTGTAACTATAATTTTGAAGTAGGGCCAATCTTCTTACACAATTGGATCAGTATTTAGGGAAGAACTCATCTCTAAAAAAAAAAATGAAACTTCGGGTTACAGTTTCTAAACTCGAAAATACCCTTCTAAGATTTAATAGGACTCGTATTAATAATTATTATATTTCATAGCGTGTATTTAGAGTTCTGCTTCATCAATTCCTTTTCCTGATTCAAAGTTTGTCATAATCAGTAAATCCGTAAAACAAATCTAGTTCTAGAGAAAAAAAAATGGGATGTCTTTCTCAAATGACTGAATAAATAAATTATAATATATATTTTGAGATTGGCCGAGCAAAATTACATACTGGTCAAATATGATAGTAAGTGGTACCTTATATACCTTATAAGCCGTAGCTTCTTTATGTTATAAAACCTTAAAGCCTTCTTAAACAAATGGTTGCAAAAATAATTTTGTCGAATCTGCCTGATAATTCATAAAATTGTCACCTTCAATTAAGTGAGCTAGTCGTTAAAGGAAGAATAATTAAGATTTATATATTTTTAATCTTGGTGAACCACAAATATAATTTTAATTTATTATTTATCGGTTGAAAGAATATTTTTATTTATAAGTTTAATTGGCTAATTTGTTGCAGAATGATTGTTTATTTTCAAATTCATCAAACAAAATGTTGATAAATATTAACGTGACCAGTAAGTAACAGATATAACTAATTGAGAGTATTAAGTTTTCTTCTTAAGACAACAATAACTTGTATTAGATAAAGTATTAACTTATTAAATTACGTATATTTTAATTAATTAAAATTTTAAAAAATTACCAATTACTTCTTTTTAAAAAAAGGTGTTAAAAAAGATTGCCGATACAAAATGACTTCCAGGAATTCATTTCCTTTCAGACTCAAAGCTTTTATGAAGAGGAAATTAAAAAACTTTTTCATTGAAAGGAATGTATAAAAGAACATTTTTTTATTAGGTCGTAAAATTAATTATTCGCATTTAATATTTTTCGTCCCGAAAAATTGAAATTTCAAGGATTGAAAGAAGTTGAGCAAGCAACATTCAGATAAATTATGCTGAATGATAGGAGATCTCCGGATGTCTAGTCCCCTTGGGATAATGAAAATAATAAAAATTAGGTGCTCTGCGCATACCACACTTTCCTACTAACGTTTCCACGTTTTGAGTATATTAGATGCCACTCTTGTTAATGTTATAGCCATTTTTTGAAACGTAATTTTAAGTCTAGGGAAGGCAAAACTTTGAAAAAAATAATATATACATATATTTAACAACAACAGTTTAACAAAAGATAACGAAGTAGTCATGAGATCGATCGGAAATGATCGTACGGTCTCGGAAGTTCCCGTTTAAATCGGTTGTATCTATTTTTCATTTTTTCTCCTTTAGTTTTCCATAAAATTATTTAATATTTTGCATTTGAGCATTGTATATTATTACTAACAATGATAAGTGCTTAATTTGTTTCCGATTAACAAAATTAATGGACCCTTACTAGAAGGGTTTTTAAAAATTCGGTATGTAAGTCCTGTTTCATTTATTTCAATGGGAGAAATACTTATCTGACATTAAATACCACCTTATTGTTTAATCATAATCGTTAAAGCCATTTTTGAGGAAATTAAAGTTAAAGCAAAAATGTACAGCTCCAGTATTATTTGTCACTTTGTGTTTATTAATTAATAGTAACTAATTATATTAAATATCTACTCAGTTACTATGTACCTAATTTTTTTGGTCTATAAATAGTTCTTCCTTAGCAAAGAAACACATTACATCCATTAAACTAATGAATTCTAGTGGTAGTTTCTCTTATATTATATTGTGTGGGGAAAGGTCATATACATCCCTAATTAACTATTATATTAAGGTTTCTACCCTTAATTATTTTACAATAAAACATAAACAAAATCAAACAAGTAAGAAATACTGACAGTCAAAATTTTTAGGACAGTTCATGGAACATAATTACTTCTAAATTTCTTAAAATTACATAAAATAATACAATTCTATTTTCAAATAGTAAAAATAATATTAAACTTTAAGTGGTGAGGTTAAAGTCCTGAACTTTGTATTAAATCGTTTTTTAAAATTAATAGTTTCGTTTTCAAAAGGATTTAATAAAGTAATAATTAATGAACAGATGGTATTCAATTTTCTAATAACATTTTCAACAATATTACATTATAAAAAATAATGAATTCTCACTCTTCATAACCTTATTCAAAAAGGAGGAAATCCAGGCTATATGGATATTTTTATTGTAATTGGTATCTATTTACATCTATAGTTTATGACATTTTATATATAGTACCAAAAAATAATAATTTCAAACATACTCAGTGAATGTTTTAAACAGAGAGATGGCATAGCGCTATTCTCCTTCAATGCAAAATTGAAGCCATAAAGGCCTCGCCCACAAAAGGTAGGATTACGTTGAGGTTAATAGGAATGTCCACCATTTAAATCTATACTGAAACAGAAGGGAGTCTATGAGTGGTTGACTATTACTCCTTCTCCTCACGCTCCTGGTCCACCATAAGGTCCACCTTTTTGGCTTCACTTTTCCTGCCAGTTTATCCCTTCCATTAAACTTCTTCTTCCAAGTTTTTAAGTTGTAAATTTTGCATACCTTAAATTTAGCCCTGAATTTTCCTCTAGTAAAAAGTTTGTTTTATAATTGATTAACAAACCAATCTCAAAAAAGAAGTTAATTTGTATGTAAATAAACAGATACTTCCGTATGTTATTATTTTACCTACTTCAGTGCTGTCTGCGATTTAAGAATTGTTATTTATAACAACTTTAAATATTAAGGACCGATTGTTTAGTTAATAGTTAATATATTTTTTTATTTAATCTATCTCTGAGGTAAATAATTCGAGAGGAATGAAATGTACTGGTGGTTTAATAGTATCAGCTTTATTTATTAGTATTCGTTTATTAATTTATTGGTATTAGCTGTTTATTTCTGAAGTACTAAAATACTTCAGTGTTACATCTATTCTTGAGCGAACACTCTCGAGAGCAGTTTATCACAAGATGAACGGAAAGGACAGGTTTTGTGTGGAACTTATCCTTAACTTAATTCATCACACGGTGCTAAAAGTCTTAAAGCCTGTGATTCGCTCACGTTACAATAACATCGAGAGTTTATTGTAACTATGCTAATGTTTGAAAAAAAATCAATGTAAAAAACTTGCAGTAAGTGTCTTACCGTGTTCTGAATGTACATGCCTGTTATCGAGAATTCCAAACTCGATTCTACCAAGTGTCGTATAAGTAGGTATGAATGAAAAATGCAAGAGGTTATTGAAAGAGAGCTGTTGAATTCGGAAGTCGAGGAGGGAACTGCCCATTGTGGATGTATAGGATGACCAACGGTGGCCATCGACTTGGCAAGTAGCAGAATATTCGGAAGGGTAGTGCTAGAATGGTTCGAGTATAATCGTTAGTAGTTGGCTCTGTTTCCCGGTGTAATATACTATACTAGGTTAATGGAGTCTTCATCAGAAAGAGCTGAAGTGAATTGTCAAATGTTATTTATTACTATATCTTATAATTTTAATAATAATACAGTAATAATAATCATTGTTTAGCTCTATAAGATAAACATAGCGTAAGTAAATACAATTGAGAAATATTCTATCAGCATTCAGTATATCCACTATTGAAAAACTTTTTTTTTAAAATATATTATTTATTGCTATTTACAACTGTAGATTATAATACATTTAGTAAATCTGATCTAAGTTAAATTGGAGTGTTACAGGCGTGTAGAGAAACTACCCATTGGTAGCACTCTAATGGCATTTTACATTAGCTGGTCTCGTGGCCATCTTCTTTTCAGGCGCCTCGGAGGATTGTCAGGAATGGAAGAGGATGCAAGATTAGAAACTAAGGGGTTTGAGTGGTTAGAGAGTTTGTAATGGAAGGAGTGATATCTGGTTCGGGCTAGATCGGTTACATGGGGAACATTGAGGTCTTTATGTATGATTTTATTTGTGAAAGTAAGGAGCATTGAGGATTTTACGAAGGATTTTTGATTGTAAGGTTTGGATACGAGAGGAATTCGAAGATTTAGTGGAGCCCCAAACTCAACTCCGTATGCCCAGATTGCCCTTATTACTGTCATGTAGATCATTCTTTTGTAATGTGTTGGAAGTTTAGTCCGTTTGTCTAGTAAGTGCTGTAATAGTCGAAATCGACGTGCAGTTTCCTGTCTTTTCAGTCTGGTGTGAGGATTCCAGGTTAATCGTTTGTCCAAATGTAGTCCAAGGTAGTGGATCTGTTCGACAGGGGTAAGAGTAACATCATTAAATGAAACTGTAGGGCATTCAGTAGGTTTACGACGAAGGGTACAGGTGATTTGTTGGAATTTATCTTAATCCTCCAATTACGACACCAATCTTCGAGGGCAGTGATATGGGATTGAAAAACTACTGTTAAAAAATTTAGGTGTTCGGTTGTAAAATATAGTAACTGAAAAAATAAAAACTTTTACAATTTTTTATCTTCAACCAAGATTCTTTTACCTTAACGTGATAACAGTATTATTCTTCCATGAAGAACAAAATTTCTTAAAGATTTTTCCTACAGTTTTAGAAATCATTCTTTAAAAAACTTCAATCCATACAAAATTTCAGTCACCATGCTTTACGACCGAACGCCTTAAATAATGTTGAAGCATCTTGTGTAGATAAGTTAGAAGTGTTGATTTGTAAAACTTATTTAGTATGGGAAAATTTAAAATTTTGAAAAAATGTTAATTCTTTTAAATGAACAATTTATATATTAAAAAAAAATTTACATTGAAAAGTTGATGTTAACTTTTGATAAAGGGTTTACAATTTTTACAAGTTTTAATACTATGATTACATTTTTTGTTTTGCTTTCTTTTGGTTAATATTATTATGTACTGTAAACTCCTTCTCCCCCGCCTAACCGCGTAATCCAAGCGGTAAAGTTAAAGCTGAGAAAACTGCTGAAAAAATTTCAGTAAAACAGAACAAAATTATTTAAAAGAGGAGAAGATGGTCAGGGGTGCGGTCCGCAGAAAAACGCAAATAAACAAAAAAATAATTTATTTGTGGCGACGTTTCGACTTAACACAAAAAAAGATAACAACCATTAATTAAAGAAACATAAAAATAAAATAAATACTTATATTTCCAAATTTGTTAGTCTATTATTTATTTTATTTTTATGTTTTTCTGATTGATGGTTGTTATCTCTGTTTGTGTAGCCCTGATGAAGACCTGAAAATCAGGTCGAAACGTCGCCACAAATAAATTATTTTTTCTTTATATGTGTTTTTCTACTGACCGCACCTCCGACCATCTTCTCCTCTTATTTGCTATAAAGGTTAAAAATTTCCTAAAATTTTGAAATTCAAAAATAAATAAAATACAAAATAATTATCATGAATAAATTAAAAAAATCATTCAAATTTAAATTAGAATTTCTAAAATCTTTCATTGATTTGATGAATACTATATTGGCAAATAAGGAATGCCACCCGGAAATTACATAATTATTTATTAAAAATCCTATTGTTTCGGAAAAGAAATTATGTAGGCCTTTTGAATCGGTTGTAATTAATGCGCGAAAATTTACTAAGATCAATAAATTAATCTATTTGAGACTACAATGACCTTTTTGTGTAATATTACGTTTAATTTTATCTATACAACTTTAAATTACCATTGGAGTTTTTTATTTTTCTATTGTATTCCAACTGGGACAGTTTACTAATTTATCTATGATTTGACGCGCAGAAGAATAAATTAATTCAGAATAAAGTAAGAATGTAACTAAATACCAACAATTAACAAACGATAAATAATATTTCTTACTTTCGTCCTGGCATGATATTTATTTTCACTTGCCTACGTATGAAATACATACCAAAGAAAAGTGTTGGGACCCAGGAAAATTTACAACCGACTTTTCAGCGAAAATATACGTTTTAATATCCCCCAGTTCATATGTGCAAATATCGGAAAATGGTCAGGGTCTGTGTGGGCAGCCTAGAAAAAATTGGAACGTGATACGAAACGGGAATTAGGTATTTAAAGTAGGTATATGCTTGGGAAGTTACAGATACTTTTGTTCATAAACTTGACTTAAATAAAGTGACAGTTTATATAAACGATTTTACACTTTTTTAACGATTTTCATGAATAATGCTCTTTTATTTTTTATTTTTATTTTTTTAAATTGATAGATTTATTTATTGATAGATATTACAATCTGCCACACAGTTGTGGGCAATAGGTAATATTGATAAATGATCTCATA
>NW_027114882.1:249237-250885 GCF_000696795.3 Halyomorpha halys
GAATTGTATGGTAGTAAATTGAAAATAGTGACAGATGAAATATAATATCATGTAGGTAAGAAGATATTATATTTCATCTGTCACTATTTTCAATTTACTACTATACAATTCTACGAATATCAATCAATTAAAATTTTGTACTATTTAATTATCAGTTATCAATTTTTTGATGAAGAACTGAAACTCAGGTCGAAACGTCGGCATAAAATAAATGTTTATTTATGCTGTTCTTTGCTGACCGCACCCCCCGACAAACTTCTCCAATCATTAATCTACGGTCAACTATCTACACCTCATATATAATTTTAAGCTTTTTATTAATTATTTCCGGACCATATTTTTCTTCACAATTTCATTTACGAAATATTTATTAATTTTTACTTCCATTCGTATTTAACATTTTACTATCGAAGGAAATTCTTTTCTTTTCTGGAACTGCTGAAACTCACATAGGAATTCCATTTATATTCCAAACATTGTTCGCATGCCGTACTTTTGTTCCAACAAAGAAATAAAATATAACGGAGTTCAGCGATGTTTCAACCACCGAAATATTTCTAAATGTTAAATATTTTATTAACATTCAATGAAGAGAGCTTTTTTTTTGTTTTAGTTGAGAGGGTTATTTAACAAATAATATATTTAAAGAAAACAACGTTCAATTTTTTTTTTTTGGAGCTTGTAATGTTTTGAAGCGTACATATCCTCTTCTACATCTAGCTATCTCTGTTATTAATTGTATTTTTAGGTTAGAGTAACTCACACTAGCTATATAGGCACCTACTCCCTTCATTCACACTTAAGATACAAAAAATCAAAAAATGTTACATAGACCCTTCGTCCACTTACCCCTTCAATTATGATAGAGAAATAACCATTATCTTGAATTGAGATTTGTTGAAATTTTTTACTTTGTTCTTGTAAGATTGTAAACTCGTGCTGAGATAATAACAATAAACTGCTTCGCCTGCTACGTTGGTTCTATATATCTGTTTCATTTATGCATATTATTGTCACTTTTTCAAAGCAACATCTTTGCTTTTGATATGGTTTGTTATTATAATCAAAATAGCAGTACTTCAGCTGAAAAGTTAATTATTATATTATTTTAAAATAATTTATCTCAAGTTTAATTAAGTGGTTAATTACATTTATATAAATTTGTCTCTCTCAAAAAACGTTGTACAGATATACTCTTTTTGACAGCTGATTGCATTGATTCCAACAGATGCACTCTAATAATTGGATGCTCATTAACTTCTATCAATTTGTTAAATTGGAGTAAATGGCCATAGTTATCGAAACACAGTAAAAAAAAAACAAAAGCTTACAAAATGTCAGTATTGCAATATGTAATGATATAACAATATGTCAATTAGCCATATCATCCAGTAATGAAAGCATATTTCTTCATTCCTCTATGATTTAGAATTAAACTGGAACATGTATACAACACTTAGTGACGATGAGAAAACAATATAATTAGTATTTCAATTTTTAAAATCACAAAATTTACTGTCATAAATATGACATCAGACAAAAAATAAAATATGAAGAAGATGATCAGGGTATTCCTCTTTTGTGTAATTATATTTTGACCGCAACCCTGACCATCTTCTTCATAATTTTAAATTATAGGTCAACTTTA
>NW_027114882.1:250935-257701 GCF_000696795.3 Halyomorpha halys
TGGTGGTAAAATGTATCAGCAAAAATTGGAGTTTTTCAATTGATAAAGTAAACTATATATATAATGATTTTATAACAGTTTACTTTATCAATTGAAAAACTCCAATTTTTGCTGATACATTTTACCACCATAATTATGCCCAGACCACTTAAATTTCTTTCTCTAAAATTCCATTATTTTCAGATTAATTAAAACGAAACTAAAATAGCTTTTCAAATAGCTTTAACATAACAAAAGGTAAACCTTAAACAACCCTAACTGGATAGGTAGAGACTGCCGTACCTCAGACATTTATTTTTATTTATTCACTTAAAAATTAACGCAAATCCTTTACATAGTAATAGATACATTTCATTATAATTAACTTCTAATAGTTTCGATACCAAAATGTATTTAAAATAATAATTATTGATGGTAATATTAATAAAAATGGTAACAAAAAGTAAACGGTAATTTTAATTATTATTAAAATAATAATTAATAATTAAAATATTAATAATTAACAAAAAAATAAGGATTATAATACGTTTCTGTTTATATCTGAACAGAAATATACCAAATAAACTTTTTACAATACCTATGTGTAAATTATTATTTTCAGAGAACATTATTGCCGTTAGTTTTGGACCTATTTCTTTAAAATATCTGAAATATATGATTTTAATTATTATATTATATACTATTCCTATATGTTATATTCATTTTTTATATTACTATCTGCATTGTCATTGCATTTAATTATGCCTGTACAACTATCATTTTATTGTAGAAAGTATCTCATAGTTTTTACATAAATGAATGAATATTTTTAATTGTTAATAAATTGCTTTTTTTTTTTCTAGAGATTAAAACGGTCCTTTGGAACGGGCCGATCTCTCAGTGTATTATAAACCAATTTTATTTAATTAAAAAGGCTTTTTTCATAATGTTCTACTCATTAACTGTAATTCTATATTTATATTTATTTTATTAATTTAAAAATAACATCCAATATGGTCTGACCAGTTGACAACATCTGGCGGTCGGTACCAAAATAACACATAAAAATGATGGGCATAAGTGAAATGTAATTATTAAAACTTTGACTCATAGGGTGTTGTGGAGGCTATAAAATTTTTAAGCTAGATAAGTGCAATATGAACTGATACAACTAATAATTTAATTAGCAACTACTAAAATGGAAGTAAAAAAAATAAAAATAAAATAATATTTAAAAAAAACTTGAATTATACTAAATAATAATAATAACAATAACTCAAAGGACTTTGAAGTGAATAATAAAGCTGCAAATTTACAATTATTGAACTAATATAATAATGAAAATAAAACAATATGATTCAGAATGTGATACAAATAATGACCCAATAATATCTATTACTAAGCACACATACATCACTATGTCATTTGGTGAATCAAAATCAATTATTGGGAATCATAGAAGTAAGAAAGTACCCAGTTAAATATTTCTTTTTTTTAAATATTTTATATTTCTTTTTTTTATAGTATTAAATATTTTCTTTTTCTTTTTTTTTTTGTTGTGGTTGATTTATTTATTAGTTCTTCTGGTAAGCGATTGAGCAGATATGGTACATACATGATATAGTTTAAGGTACGTTTAATATATTTATTGTTATATACTTTTGTAATGTTCCATATCAAGCAAAGTGAGATAGAATTTTTTAGAACTATTTGGAATTTAGTGGATTTATGAACCAATAAGTCTACATACAAATGACTAACGAATATTCAAGAGAAAAAAATATTTTGCTATATTCTAACTTTCTTGAAAATAAACTCCCTGAATTAAAAATGTTTATAAATAAAAAAACAACACATATTTTCACAAAGATACTTGTTTAGTCAAAACTTAAGAAATAATAGTAAATCTGAGGCGACCGTGAAAAACTAAGTAAATCGAATTGCCTCAAAATTGTGTTAATTGGTTTTAAACAGTTCTCGGGACGTCTAAGGTCGTTTTAAATTGGTTAAGCCCAGTGGATTTCTACTGAGAATTTCTACTCAATGGAAAGCAACTAGACTTAACCAATTTAAAACGTCCCGAGAACGGTTTAAACCAGTTAAGTTAATTTTTTAGCAATTCGACTTGCCTAGTTTTTCACGTCCGCTACAGATATAGGCCTTACTGATGGAAATTTACATGTATTTTTTTAGGGATGCAGAAACCGAAAACCATGTTGATATTCCTGATTTATCAAGACAAAAATCTCATTTTTTTTTCCAGATTGTTTGAATTTCAGATTTTATGTGAAAAAAAAACATGATTTTGAGCAAATATAATATCATATTATTTTATATTATAAACTTGTATATGACTTACGATTCATTTTGGTTACTCTCGAAATAAATGCGTAAATTTTTCCTTCCAATCTTTTTCCTAAAAATATGACGGCATTTGTTTTATACTATAAATAATTGCTACTTTTTTAATTAAGCGTTCAAACCTTGACTTTATAAGCATATCCGACCTACCCTATCTGGACTTTATGTAATACGAGTCAATCTTCGAGAACATAAACTAGTTAACCTCAATCTTGGACGGTAAGTACTATTTGAGTTTATGAGGGTGGTTTTGCAATGAATTCTTAAATTGATAGCGCGTTATTTTTTTTTTCAATTTTTGACAAGAAACAATTTTTTTTTTTAATTTAAGCTAAATTAAAATAATAATATAAATATTCTGTTTTTTTTAAACATCAAAAATTGAAATTTTTAATTCTTCAAAATTTTAAAAGTTTTTGTACTTTATTTAGATCTTTTTTTTTATAATAAATATTTTAATTTTCATATTTCTATATCCATTTTCTTTTAAAAAATATTATTAAAGTTATATATGATTTTGTAAATTATTAGAACAATTTTAAAAACGACTGAAGTTCATGGACCTCAGGCTAAGACGGCTCCTTAAAATGTTCGAAATTCTAACCTCCCCAGTTGGAAATTAATTATATTAAATAATGAAAAAATATTTTAGAAACATATTCTTTTAAACCGACAACTTACATCCACAAGACTTCGGAAAGCCTACCATTTTTATTTAAAATATATTAATTATAAAAAAATGGAGAAAAGGATTGTGACTTACTACTCACCATCCTGACTTAATAATTAATCAATAATACCCAAACTGATAATTTTATTTGGTTTTTCTCTACAAAAAGACCCTTTAAAAAAATAAAGAAAAAATATCTGTAATCAAAAGCACAAGAAATTTTAAAGAAATTCAGATTATTTCTGGTTAATTTTTCATGTTTTCTCTCTTATTTATATATATATATAAGTAATGTCAGTAATAGAATTGATAACTACAGAATTTACATCAGGATGTCCGGCAGCAGCCTGGGCTTCAGTCTTCGGGTTGAGGTTGGGTTTCACAAGTTGTAGGTCACTGTTCCTATAACTGTCAGTAACTGGAAGTAGAACTTCACAAATCGTTTTTTGGATATAATCTTACATTGACTACATTTGTAATTCCATATATTTTTTTTAATAGGACTTTAATTGTATATACTATAATTCAAACTTTCTTAATCCGTTATTTTTCACTTCCGATCGACTCATGAGTTTTTATTTCGAGATGTTAATTGGTCAGACCATTTTTTTTTTTACATATTTAGAAATATCCAACACAATAAAATAGTCATTGAATAGAATAGTCTGTTTAAAACCACAAATATTTTTTTAAAAATACAATTAAATCAAGGCCTTTGCACTATAACATGTACCGTGTTTAAGTTACAACCTTATGGCAATCTATATATAGTAACCAATAAAAGCGATAATAAAAAAAAAATCTATAGAACCTTTTACAAACACACATATAATATTTGGGGACAATATTTATCTTCTACAATAAGTTTCTGAACTGTGTGATATAGACCGATCTGAGAAAACAAGCTATATATTTTTAGAATAAGCTGAGATAAGAAAATATAACTGGCTACAACTATCTGAGACCATCGCCCTCGTAAACGATCTTAGACAAACACAACTAGCCATCCAATTCGTTTCAGTGATAATAAAAATATATTATGCTGTTATTATATCAAAATTGGGGTTGACTCGGTTTGTTATTGGATCAATTTATCAGAGAATTATTAAAATAACGAAATTAAATGGTAAATGTCACATGGATTGAATAAAATAACAGGAATAAATTGAACTGAAAAAAAAATTATCAGTTCTTTATTTTTGGTATTATATATCATATTTATATATTATAAATTATGAATATCTCTAATGTTTTTTTTGTTTTTTTTTTATGTTAAATTAAAAAAAAAAATTCTTTAAGAGATTCCACTTGACAGACCGATTCAAATTAAAAATTGTTTGATTATTTGTAATTCTATTACGGTACAGAATTTTCGATTAAAATTACTAAATAATAATGTCAATACTGTAAAAAATATAGTTATAGGAGTGTCAGGTTTTTCATTTTTCTGTCCTTTGAGATTATTATTAGCTGATAATTTCATCATACGAATTTGATCAGCGTTAGGGGCATAAACATAAATTCTCCACTACAGGTACTTAAAAATAGTGTACTTAATAATAAGTATGGTACTTACTTAACCGCTATAAGTAAAGTAGTGAAAAAAAAATAGCCAGAAATAATTAGTTAGAAAGTTATCTGAAGATATGAGTATCTACTCTATATTCAAACAGAATATGCATATTTTAAATTGTATTACTTTGGATTGGTATTTAGTCTAAAATATCTGTTTATAAGAAAATTATTTGATACTGATAATATCTCTTAACAGAAAAACAAAACTAACTTACTAAGAATCAAGAACGCTTTATTTATGAAGACAATGATAAAATAACAAGAAAATGATAAAAAGTAAACAGATTAATAGCATGAAAATTAATTAATATAAGAAGAAATAAAAATTATATTGAAAGTTGGAAAAATTGTTCGATGTGATGTAACATTTTTCTTATGTAATCATTGAATAAAAAAATATAGTTAAATAACGAGTAACTTATATCTAGTACTGCAAAGTTAGTAGTCAAGGTTAGCTTAAAAATAAATAACTTTTAAAAAATTAGTAATTACATTAGCAAATGTTTCTTAAATGTCAGTTCCATTTTTTTAGTCCGAATGTCAATGAACAAAAATGGGACTGCTTATTTATTGTATTAAAAAAAATTAAATATCAGGTAATAAGTGACAAAGAAATATATAAATTTAAAAATTACATCATAGAATGAATAATTGTAATCTGAGCTAGGATCATTACATTAGTAATTTAATTATATCTTCAATTTCATGTTTAAATTGCAATATAATTACATTATGGTAACCGTTAAATAGTCCAAAACTTCAAAAATTAATTACAATTACTTCTTGATATTAAGTAATTACAATTACAATTACAATTACTGCTTGACCCTTAGTAATTGCAATTACAATTACATGGAATTTAATTCATGTATGAATTCAGTTTATTTAATCATATTTCTTATAAGCAGAAATCTTAAAAGTTAGAATGAATTTATACACAAGTTCGCGATCATAAAATCGACTTTATATTTATTTTTAGTATCTTCGAAAACATATAATTATGATGATATAACTATGATTATAAATCTGCACATCAGCGCTCAATGTTTATCGATATCAATTTTCAATTTTAGAGCCATTATGAAACAGATATTTCATTATTTGTTATCAAGTATTTGTAATTAAAATGACAATTACTTGTAATTGTGAGAAAAAATAACTACACAATAGGATACGCCCGTCCCTATAGGGGAATTGGGTAATCAGTGAGTAAGGCGTTGTGTTTCCATCCCTACGGATTCAAAACAGACTATTGTTTATTCGTTTAAATCAGCCGTGAGTAAACCCTGTGGGATCGGAAACCCCCCTTTGCCACTCTTCTATAAATTGTGTACCCCTAATTGGAGGAAAAACCTACTGATTTGGTGTGATCCAAAAATAAATCACCTCCTTTTATAACTGCTATTCAAGAAAAAATATTCTATTACTAAGTAATGAGTCCCTTAACATTCATGGGTTGTTGCGGAACTGGTATTTCAATAGTCCAATTTAAGTAAACATGGTTCACTATATCAAGTAAAAATACCAATATTTTTGAAAGAGTGATACTTCAATACATCGATATTTTTCCGTACCAGTGTACCGGGAAAACACATATTTATAGTGTCATATTCCATATTCCAAATTCTTTAAATTAATCATTTTACGATTAATTAAAAATGTTAACTGCAGCTTAAAATTTCGGAACTTTACGTAGGAAAAAAAGTGTGAAATTTCATATTGAATCAACTTGAAACTATTAAAAATAACGGCTCATCTGCTTATAGAAACTACATAGCACAAACATATACACCAAAAATTTGAATACAAAATAAATGTCCGTCCTACTAAGAATTTACAATTTATTACCACTATAATTTTTAATATTCGCGTGATCATAAAAGTGATCTAACTGCATTATTAGTGGAAAATTGTACATGAGTCAAGTGCTGGCCAAAATAAAGCTGTACCAATATTGTGAGACAAGGTACCTCAACCTTCCTTCCACTCGTTATTACTTCCCCTCTGAAGGTGGATATTGGAACCGGCTTATTGCTCTGTACTGATATTAAAAATAGCAGCGAGGAAACTTTGAGTATGAGTACATTTTCTAAATGTGCAAATGTTTTTCCCGTCAAGTCAATTTCAATTCTGAAAGGAAAATACGGTAAAAAAATCATCATGGGATATTACATATATATA
>NW_027114882.1:257751-260080 GCF_000696795.3 Halyomorpha halys
TATATATTTTAAATATCTTATATTGAACAAGTGGAAAAAATGGAATACATGTCATTATTTAATCTTTTTATTTTATTTTTTTAATAAAATAAAAAAAATAGTCATTCATATGTAATTTTTATTATTTATAAATTCGTGTAAAATCGTATTTCATATTTTTTCTTTTCTTGAATTTTTTTTATTTTTGTTATTTTATCACTCTTTCAATGTTTTATTTAATGGCTTAACTGTTTAAATAAGCCAAGAAATTTAAAAAAAAAATTCTATATAAATACCATAAATTTTTGGGTGGCCTGCGATGTCCTGTAGATCGCGATCGTACAGTCTCTTCGGCAGAGCGGTATTATCCGACGGAAACTCGGCACTGGAGTGAGTTGAGTCCAGGGTCCACCGCTAGAGACCAGCACCGTACAAGGTAGTTACGCCTGGAACTGTTAAAATCGTATAACTGTTATACTGAAACAATAACTGATAGATAGCGCGATGATTGGTAGCAGTTACTATTTTATATCATTTTTTCGAATCGTTGATCGTGTTCTTTTCTTTTAAAAAGCTACATATAATTAATTTCAGTCCAAGCAAATTAGGCAAAACAAAAAATAAAAGACTAAAAATAAAGAAGTGATAATCCCTATATTGTTTAGTAGTTACCATTAGACCAATATGTTCTTAAAAGTCTCGCTTAATAGTGTAGTGTTTAGGTATAGAGTAAAAAACGTACGCTTAATCAGTTTCTCGTTTATATTTCTAAAACTAAGGGATCTAGTGAAAAATGAGTTATTTAAAAAAAAATAAGTATGTTAAATTTTCTACCAAAGTAAATATAATTTTTTTTTTTCCAAACCGTGTAGTTCCTGAAATATGGAAGGGACTAATAATAGTACAGTTAGATTAGATACATAACCCTAACATTACAAAAATAAAAAAACAATAGTGACTATTTTATAATTTTCAGTAACATTAATACATTAGATAAAGAAAAATCCTTCGAGTTCGTGCGAAGGATTTAGGAGTTGGACACAGTAAAAATCGTGTTTTCTCGGTGGCATAGTGTAGGTCTCAGCCTCCCGGAGTAGTGGAAAAATTTTGCCACCTCCGTATTTTGGTATTTCAATTTAAAAGACTAAAATATATACAAATAAATATATATATTTTAGTAAGACATTATGCTACTAACTTCATGGACACACCCGGGTTCGAATCCGGCTCTGGCATATTATGTTTTGTTACACCTTTGCCGTTAGTCAACCCTGTGGGTTTTGGAGCCCTCCAGGGTGCTCTTAATTGGGAAAAAATCAGGCGGTTAAGCATGATCTTGGAAAAAATCACCTTCTATATCTGTTGTTCTAATAACAGTGCTCCCTTACAAAGTTATTATTAAATAGATAGTAATTATGAAGAACGTTTTTCAAAAACGAACATATTTATCATATAATTATATAAAAAAGTAATGAATCTCCGTCATCTACATCATTTTATCCACGGCGGGCGGACTACTTCGACTCATCCTCCAAGAGGACAAGGCAGGCGAACGTACGTCCCTTTTGTCGACCTACTTCCACGAGAATATCCACTCAGAACAACCACAACCGGGACCCCACCAATCACCATGGTGGTTTTTTTTTTTTGGTAAGACTTTTTTTCTCTCTTTTGTCTAATTCATTTAATTTTGTAATAGTTTTAAGCTTTCTTTTGTTTCTAGTTTGTAAATTTTTATATATTTTGTGTTCCTTTTATTATGTTCACTTATTTAAAAATACAAAAATAACAAAATTCGGCTATTCTTTTCTTTTCACGGTTGGGCTAGTAACGGTTCCTTTTGAAACCCTACCTGCCGTAACAGTTGTCATATAACTTTATTTTCTAAACACAATGGTTTTTGAGATTTGGAGCTAATATTTATATGACAAACAATTTTCTAATATCTTAGAGGCAATACTAAGGCATGTGACTTATTACCCATTTTTGTCTTATCCATATCTCTGAAAGTACAGGATATAGGAAAAAAAATAGTTATATAACCACTTACATATGAAACTGAATTTACTAGTGCGTCATACAGAGGCTCTGTCAAGACATTCGTTTGTCTTATTTTTTGTTGGTCGACATCGATTTATCGAAGTCGACCCCCCACATCATCCACTTTTACAGGTTTGGCATCGGAAGAGGACACACCGTGTTGAACAGAGCTCTCTGTCCTCGTTACGGTCCGCGCCACAGCAGCTCAGTGTCAGTTCGCAGTGCCGTCCGCAGCGCCCGCATCCCTGGCGGGGACTACGCAGCCAGTCCTGCGCAGTTGGCCGTTCAACAGACGATCGCCATCAGACCT
>NW_027114882.1:262928-291614 GCF_000696795.3 Halyomorpha halys
AAAAAAAAAAAAAAAAAAAAAAAAAACTGAATTTACTCTAAGTTAGGATAGGACTCATTTAAAATTGTATACCGAAGCCCAAACATTTTGGAGATTTAAGTAAAAAACTATTAAAACACACTGTTTTCCCCCAATTCACTCCTGCCTATTCCAAACCTAATCCCAAAAACATCCACCAGATTTGTTTCTTTTGTGTTTTCTAAATGAATTAAGAGTGGGTAATTTATACTTTATTGTGGATTTAAGAATATAATTTAATTTAATATAGGAGAATATGATGACCGAGCAAATTGGGGAGTAGGTGTGAATGGTTGATGGAAACGGCGGCAGAGCTTGATGCTGTTATAGTCAGATTACTTCAAAGTAAAACCTTTGAAATAGAAACATCCATATATTCTACTGATACTTAATTAAATTAATAACACTTAGTTAAGTGCCTTTGGATAAACGTCATGAACAGCAAATTTACATAATTATCGATGTTTTTCAATGATTAATTACTTATAAGTATTTAATTTTTTTTTTTTTTTGGTTTAATCAAGTTAATAACATAAATTTTTAAAACCTTAATAGCGAATAAATATATTTGTGATAGTACACAAAATGTTTCGTAAAGTTGTACGTATTAAAATCCTCCTGTAAAATTAAAAAAATAAATTGCCGAACAGATTACAATGAGCAGCAGAGCTCAGTCACTACCTGTCTGAGCCGTGCTACTCATTTTTTTTTAGAAAACAGAAAAAATGTGATTTAACTGTTTCATTAATGAAAGGAAGAGGGTCAGGGTGCCGTCAAAGACAAACTCAAATAGTCGTAATACTATTTATTCTGAGCCAACGTTTCGCCCCACGTAGCAGGGCTTCATCAGGGCTAAAAAAAGATTCAAACAATTAGATGGGGTAAGAAAAATGAATAATGTCTATTAAGAATTTAAAAAAAAAAATGTAAAAAAACCAAAGGGCTGGGCTAATTTCTAGTAAAAGGTAGTATTGTTTCAGAAAACGTAGAATTACCTTAGATATGGACAGTCTTTGTTCAGTCGTTGTCAAACGACCCTGAACAAAGAAGAAATCATGTACGCAACCTGGAGCAAAGGAAAGGAAGTTGAGTCGATTTAGGAAGTGACATAATATTAAATTGGTATCTTGGCTATGAATGAAGCTAAAGATAAGGGAACTGGGGAGATACAATTGGATAATAGCCACAGTCTTCTTGGCTTCGATGGCAAGGATGATGTAGGTCCCGTCATGAGGAAAGAGGTAATGGCTGGGATTGTGGACTGGCAGTGTCCTCTAACTTTATTCTATCCAATTTGCTACTTGCTATGGGACAACCCTCTTATATACTGCAACTGAGGATACGTGGGTTGTTGATGCTCTTTAATAAATATTTGAAAAGATTGTTTCTCAAGGCATCAAGAATTTAAGACAAGAAAGGGGTGGAATCATTGGTGTGGACACAAATTGGTTGGACTACCTCATGTTTCATTCTACCTTCTCAAGACGGTGCAAAAGATTATATTCTTATCTGGATAATGAAAGAGTGTTATTGATTATACATTAATAATCTTAAGATTATTAGAGAAGCTGAATTTGCAACTCACCACTTAGTATTTTTAGGGGGAAGATTGTAAGCAGAAAGAAAGTACAGGTTCTGGAATTGAAGAAAAAGAGAGGTTAGCTTCTGAAAGGAAGTGAAGAGAAACTTAAGGAGCTTAATCACTACAGACTTTGAAGGAACTGAGGAAGAAATTTAAAAGGGTAACATTAGAAGTGGCCTCAAATGTATTTGGAACAAAGATTATAAATATGGACAGAAAATAGACAAATCATTTAATCTATATTACTTTACTACTTTTCAAGAAATTCTCCATTAAGACCAGACCTACTATTTTATCCATCTTTTTTCACTTTTTAAAGCTAAAGGATTTTGCTATTTAAATACATTTGATTTTTGTTTTTTAATTAAATTCATCCAAGCATCAAATATCAAATATAACTTCATTAATTAGGCTAAATGTTAAAGGAAATTCATGACTGTGTAATGCAATTTTCTTCTGTTATTCTTTGTTCAATTATTAACTTATAACATATTTAATGTTATAATGCTTTCAAACTAATGGCTCTCTCAACCCTAGAAAATATTTAAGATTTTTCATTTCTACAGCCCCTGATGCAAATTTTTATTTTCTGTTTGCAAACTAGTTTTAAATCACTATTCATTCAAGCTTTTACATATGTTTTAGATGATTTCTTTATCAAAGTACAGTCAACTCTTTAGATTAGCATGAGAAACAATTCTCAACACTGCTGTATATTAAGTTGAAGGAGAACCTATTTGAATCAATGCTTGCTACTTCTAAAACTAACCTAAAGAAGAATCAAATAAAGCATCTCAAAACAAATTAGATAGAGATAAGTCAGAATCATCTAATACATGGTAAATGCAATAATATTTGCTGATAGTAAATAACCTTACAACTTTGTGAACAATATAATAAATACACAAAGGATATGTAATCTTCACATAAACTACTTATGTGAGCAATGTAGTTCTGAAGATGGGGTACAATAATTCCTGAAATATTAACAACATATAAAAAATTAGAGAATAAAAAAGTAAAGGGAGGAAACTGCTTAATTTTTCAAATTTAATTAAAGAACACTTCAAATTGAATTTAAAAAAATAAGAACTCATCTACTAAATTATTCTGGCATAGCTATTATCATGAGATTCTTAACACAAATTCTCTGCAGGTATTTTTTATAAATATCATTCATGATAAGCAGCTTTCTTACAGTTAACTTCAAAATATAGCAGTGGTAGTAGATTATTGTTCTGTGAGGCCAAAAATTTTACTGTACTTTGAAAAATCTATCAAGATAAAATTAATTTCCTTAAAGTAAATAAAACTTTTCATTTGGAGCTAAAAAAATCTAAATATTTTCTTGGGTCAAGAGTCAAGAATGGCTAAAAATATTAAATTTAATTTAAATAAAATTATATTTAGAAAGTTTTAGTACATTGATGGCTAGGTTCCATCATTGGATTGATGACTAGTTTCAGTAAAACTAATCCTATCGATTCATCTCCAATTCAGTTACCTACCAAATGTACACACATTGTCAAAGCCTTCTGATATAGAGCACCATTCATCTCAAAAATTGGAATAAGAACTAATTAATCATACACAGCCATCATGACATAACCATAAAAAATTTGCTTTCTTCTATAATATTATTAAAATCAAAATACCTTTTTTCATGAAGGAGATTTGTTTCTTTATTAATAATTTCCTTTTTGATTAATTGGATTAACAATTGTACTTTTCCATAAGTGTGAATGATAGGGAAGATGTTTCACAAAAGAGAAACATGTCTTTCATTCATTCATGTCTTTAAGAATTTTAATATTTAATAAAGTTGAGAAAAGCTTCAAAATAATAAAGTTTTCTTTTAACTTACTTTTTCACTTTAGTTTAAATAGCTCCATAATTCCTTTTCATACTGGTTTGCAATTTATTTCATCAAAAAGACAATTAGATAATAGGCATTAAAGTGTAAAATTTGATAAAGTCTTATGTTGGACCTACCTTGTTAAATCTGATATAAACAAAATAAAATTGCAAAATACAACAGAAGGATGACCAAACAACTCTGACAATCACTAATATTTAATCTAGATCTGATAAATATTAATTTGGTGTTTTATTTTTATAAATAATCTTGAAAAAGTAAAGGATTTAAAAGGAAAACACAACTATTTGACATTAACATGAATATAATTTTTTTTTTCAACAATATCAAACACTTTGTCAGTGGTAGTCATATATAAATATTTTATTTTTGTTTGAATTTTATTTCAAACTATTATTTTTTTTTTTCTCTATCCATAAGCATGATATCATTCTCCCTCCAGGCTTATGTACCTGATAAGACTCTTAGGCAGAGGTAAGAGATATATCCCGGCAGGTAGTTGGAAATTATCATTGAGGGATTCTCTGATGGCCACTCGAGCGAGGTGCTTGAGGCTAGCAACAGGCCAACCTTCGACACCTGAAGGCCTTACGACAGCAGCAATGTTCCTGCAGGTGAAGATGTGGCAAGTTACTCCTGAATGGCTGTTGATCATCTCATCCAACATCTCTAGTGGGCTTATAAGGCCCTGGAAGTAATAATTAATTATTTTAAATGAGTGAAAGATTTTCAGCTATATTAAATTTTGTACCAAAAATTACAAAGACAGTAAGTAATACATGGTATGCTTATAGTATGAAGAGGTCTATTAACTTACATTTATAATGTTGCATTAGTTGTATTCTTGTTTGCATTATTTAAATGGAACCCTTAGTTTACCAGAATATTTGATGATCTTACACAGAGACATCACCATGAACTTGGATGGAGAGGGAGGTATCAACCTTCCCGCCAGTAATGAGAAAATCAAAGGTTGAGGTATTTGGAAAGCTAGTTCAAACCATGAAAATTGGGGGAAAATATTATAAAAGATTTACTAAAATTTAAAACCAATACTAGTACTTCTGAAGTTAAGAAATTGTAATTTTATAGATAGAATGTCATATTTCACATCGAAAAGAGTTGGAAAAATTAAAATAAAGCTGGGAAAAATTAAAATATTTTAATATAGATGAAAAGTTGGCCAAATTGTTGTGAACTTTGTCCCTTGAAGTCATTTTGTCCCTCTCAGCCAGCAAATTATTGGAGCAATGTCTCTGAAGTGACAACTTGGACTTTTATGAATGGACTGATTAAAAAGGTATCTAAGAAATCAAAATTAAAATAATATCTTAGATAAATTCATCTTATAAAATGAACTTGGATAATAACAGTTGTATTATTACCAGTGTTGATTTTTCTTAAACATTGTAAACATTTTCAGAGATTAAATATTTCTGACAAATTATTTTTAATTATGAGAACTAGGCTTCTTAATAATTTACCCAATAAAATTTTTATGAGCATAGATATTCTCTCCCACCTACAAAACATATCAATATCATAACTTGCTGGTGTAATCAAGCATAAGAAATTATAAGATTGGATATACAGTGAGTCAATATTGTATCCCATCATGTCTTTGTTAGAATTCTCAATACAGAATTTATTACTATTTTAAGAAAGAACTGTTGGTTAATCATACATATGGCAGTTGATGGAGCTTGGCACCATACTGCACAAGAAGAAGGAAGACATCAGGCCTCTGAGCATGTATGGCCACTGTTGCAGGGCTGGCCCTCATGCAAGTCTGTAAGGGTACATCTGCCATCCTGACTTTTGTTCCATGGAGAGTGAACTGAAGTCGAGCTAACATTGCGTGATGCAGAAAGTATTTTAGTGCCTGCAGACACTCGCTTCTATTGTCAAATTCACTTTTCCAGCCTGAAAAGGCACTACAGATCTTCGGCCCAAAGATAGCACCTGAAAAAGGAAGGGATTACTACTTATAATATTTAATATCTAAATTAATTCATTCTATTATAAAGAAAAATTTTTCAAGATGTCCAGTTTTATTTTCAAGTACCCATCTTACACTTAATAAGATAAATTTGTTAATAAACAAATCAATATAATTAGATAATTACAGTTGTTAATTTGAGATTTGTAAACCTAGTTCAAAAAACAAGAATTTGTAGTTAAGCCATAATGCGAAGAGGTTATTACTATTTTTTTTTTTTTTGTTTATACAAAATTACAAATAAATTACATTTAGAATTTTCCCAAAACATTTGGGAAGAAGAAAAATCTTAATACAATTTTTACATTTACATCATTGTTGTTTTTTAAATGATGGGGTTCTAAAATTGTATTAAGATTGTCCTTGAGGATGGCCGAATAGGCCAAAACGTCAGACTTATAAAGAAATTAATATTTTAGTTTATATTTTTTACAATGTTACCATTGAAAGAGAAACAAGGGAGGTATTGAGCATCAGGTATGGTCCTGAAGTACATGAAATTACCATAGATAGCACAGATCATTGATATTTGGGGTAATTTTAGTAAATGTAAACAAAAAAAATAATTAGCTAACCTATTTATGTACATGCTCTTGATTTTTTTTTAAATATAGAGGTTAATTCAGATATTTCAAAGAAGAAAAAAATACTTGTTAATTGTATTATATGTACATCACTATAATATTAATACTTATGAGGAAATAACCAT
Organism: Halyomorpha halys; assembly: GCF_000696795.3. Taxonomy (NCBI): domain Eukaryota; kingdom Metazoa; phylum Arthropoda; class Insecta; order Hemiptera; family Pentatomidae; genus Halyomorpha; species Halyomorpha halys. The sequence goes on from NW_027114882.1 coordinate 269,113, forward strand.
AATGTTTGTACAAAAAAGATAATATTCATCATCACAATTTTATTTCCCAATAGATTTGCAACTCAAATTATTTAGTATGGTTTTTCATATAAGTATGCAAAATAATTTGGTTGTAGATTTCATTTACTGAACCATTAATGATAGATAATATGAAAAACATTTATCAATAATTTGGTGAGCCTTTGAAAAATATTTTTAAAATTAAACAATTCTACACAGGCCATTTTGATTCCATTATTTTATAAATGTCTTTATAAGAATTATAAGAAATGTAATTAAGAATATATCTCTCATTTCTGACAGGAGTGAGATTCCTGTTCAGTTGCAGGACCTTGAGAGTACAGAGTACTAAAATTATTTAGCTCAGTGCCGTTACTTTAGCAATTAACTGTGAAAAGGGGATACAATCTTCAATTTTTTAACTTTTTTCACTGGATTTCCCAACAATATTACAATATTTAGTTTTCCACAACTATTTATATTATAAAATATTTTTTCATATTTATTTAGATGAAATATATCTTCAATAAATGATTTTTTGATTACTTGATTGGGATTTTAATGAGGACAAAACCCTGAAAAGTAGTAATTGCTGAATTAATTTATAATTTTTATCACTAAATCATTCTGAAATATTTATTTTATGTAAATAATTTCTAAATAACTAACTTTTCACTTATCTATTGCAAATTGCAAATGTTGAGCTCTCGATATATTTTTTTTATCAAACAAAATTATATCTGTGATCATAGTATATATTCCAATTTCTTAACCCCAGAGGAATAAGTATTGGTTTTAAATTTTACTAATTCTTCGGATAAAACATTTTACCATAATTTTCTTGAATTTCTTAAGTTTTTTGGTTTTTACATTATTGGTGGGGGGAGAGGAAGGGTGACACGGCCTCTATATCTCTCCCATAGCAATGACTCTTGATTCATGCAACATAAACCTTAAGACCATTAATCCATAATATGGTAATAGAAACAGTACTAAATCTTCTGACTCACCAGACACAAGCCTCTCGAAGGTTTGCTCACAGTCGAAAATCTCTTGGAGGAGCTGTTGTACCGTAGAGGTATTTTTCAGCTTGAAATTGAAGGCAATCCTAGCAGCAACGTAGAGGACATTGTGATACTTACCCATGAGACAGACATTGTTGTTCTTCTGCTTACTCTTTCTGTGGAATTGGATGGCTCCTAGTATTGCCTTGTCGCATGTTTCCTCTGTGTTGTCCTTGTTGGCGCAGGCATAGATGAGAGATGAAAGGTAGTCGCATAGTTGTCTGCGTCGATACCTGGAGAAGTAGAAGCATCAACTGTTAAGGCTGAATTTGAAGGTATTTCAGGTCCTAATTTATCCAAAGCCAACCAAGCTCAATAATAAAACTAAAACAGAACTATTGGAAGAAGATAGTTGACCTTGTGAAGTAGATTGGAGAAAGATAATTGGGGTGGTGGTCAATAAAGGTTTCTAAATAGTAACAAAAAACTATTTTTGTTAACCAACGTTTCACCCCTTTTTGCAGGGCTTCGTCAGGGCTGATAAGAATGGTGTTCTGTACCAACTAGTTGGTTCTAGTTCTAGCTTTACCAACCAACCTCTGATGAAGCCCTGCAAAGTGGGGTGAAACGTTGATTAACATTAAATAATTTTTTGTTACTATTTTGAAAACTTTAATAACCATCACCCGAACTATCTTCCTCCAATCTAAAACAGAACTAGCTTACTCTAATATAGGAAGTGGTAATACGAATCCTAGGGTAGATTATATTAAATTGAAGGCTACATTAACCCTTGACCCAGTGATTGTACTAAGTTCCTGAAAGGCTAAAATGGCTTAATAGCTCTTAATTTACTTTGTAACCCCTGCAAATCCTTTATAAAGCTGGTGCCAATTATTTATTGAGCTCCAAGAGCACTTAGTAGATTAATAAAGTCGATTTGTTAAAAAACAAAAAAATTAATATCACTTTTTAGTCTTAGTACAGTATCTGTATTGTCTAACTCAGCAGATTCTGTTTTTATGGGAAGAAACAGAGAGAGAAAACTTCTGAAAATTTTCCTGAATATAAAAGTGGTGTATATCAAACCTGAACTATGAAGACTAGCTATGACCCATGAAGAATTATTTAATTTAACTAATTTTAATTTGAGCACTGGCAGACATCTGTACGTCCAATGGTTTCTGAAATGAAGTTTTTCATAAATCAAACTTATCGTCCGAACAACTATAAATCAATTTATTTTAGCAAATATCATGAAAACTACTATTCCTATGAAGGTAAAGGTCATAAAATTCTTTATAGTTCATTAAACTAGCTCTAATTTGAGTGCTAATAGACATCTGTACATCACATAGTTCCTGAGATATAGATTTCTCAAAATAAATTTACTAACTACTAATCTTTCAGTAGATTTTTAAGAAATTTTCTTTTTTAAAAAGCTATATCTCGAGAACAATTGGAGGTAAATAGCTCTTTTAGGGCTAATCTTTTAGCAAATTTACTCTTCTTTAAATGACATTCTCTTAGATTCTCTAGTGTTGTTGATAGTTTGTAAGATATAGAGCTAAGAATGAAAAATTAATGTTTTTTTATGGTTTTGAAACAGCCATCATTTTTTATTCCCCCTACCTATACTTGGCAGACTCATCAATTTTGGCTAGTAATTATACCTAGTTTTCATTAAAGTAATAAAAAATTGGGGTGAGATAACTGCCTTTTTTTCTTCCCGGCTCTTGTACTAATTGTGCTACAAACTCTAAGAAACCTGATTTGAATCTGGCCGTGGTAGATAATTATTATCTGTTTCACTGTAGCCTTGAGTCAGCTCTATGGGTTCAGGAGCCCTTCAGGCTCATAAAAGTGGATTCCCATCATTGAGTAAAAATCTGGTGGTTAAATCACCTCCTTGCACAACCATTGGTCTAGTAATAGTACTTCCTTACAAAAAATACCCCTGACTCTTCATGGGTTTTTACGGTACACATTTATTTTAATAAAAATACTATGAAAATTGTAATAAAATCTAACACCCATTTTCGAAAAAAATTTAAAATTTGACATAAAATTACTTAAAACTATTTCTAGAAATTTTTCCATATGTTGATCGGCCAACTGTGAACTACTTTTCAACTGTGAGGTACAATGATACACGGAAATGCGTTGTACCAAAAATTGCAACAAGCAGCTTTCTTTGAATTTAAATATTTTGATCAGACACTGTTTAAACTATTTTAATTTCAATAATTTAAAATCTATCCTCAATAATGTTGCAAATATAATTGTATACATCGGGACCTGCTCGTGCTATACTGCAGGTGTCCCGAATGTAATTTTATGATTAAATTAAATGTGTGGAAAAGGGGGGCTGGAAATCGTGAGACCTTTCGCTAATAACATGCATATATTTTATGTTTAATCTACAACGTTAATTCCCTGGAGGGGCAATAATGATTAATATGAGTTAGTTGAAATTATTTGTATTTAACAGTATATTAGAACAAAGCAATGGGGTGTCTCATAGACTAATTAATGCGCTTATCTGATGAATGACGTTTTCGCCGACGCGGTGACGTCTTCTGGGCCGCTTTCTCGTCCAGGTGTGCTGTGGGCGAAAATGGTGAATGCCATGTATTTTCCCCGTGTCTGTAAAAGACGTGTCTTCTCTTCGAGGGCTGGCCAGCGTGTCCTGGAGCCTGACGTAATGGTAGGGGTAGGCCAGGTCCTAGCCTGCATGATAAAGCTGGGGCGGCATTGCAGTCGCGGCGTCTTCGGGGTCTTCCGGTGTTCGCGGCAAGGGGGGGCATCAGAAAATGAGACCCCCGACCCCGACTTTATATAAATCCAAAAATTAACCGAGAAAATCGGATTACTTAAATCCGACAATAATAATGATTCTCAAAAATGTAATGTATAAAAATAAAATTTTTATAAGAGCTTGACTCAGCTGACCATCATATATCTGTGATAGAGAGCAATGGTATCCAAAGTGGGTGTTATGGCACCCTGGTATGACCCAAGCGTATACCGTTCTTAAAAATTACAAAAAAAAAAAAAATAAATAAATAATAGTAAAATAGGAAATATTCATTTTTTTTTTTTAGGTCTTCAGGGGTGTGAGATTTTTTTTAGCCCGACAAGAATGCCACAATGAAAACGTTTGGGAACCGCTATTGTAGAGGAATACTCAAGTTATGTTGTGAAACGAAAAATATCGATTTACTTTTTAAAACGGAATGTCATAAAAATATTGTTTGGTTCCTTATTGCAAATGTGGTTGTATTAAATTATCAATGACTCAAAATAACGCAGAAATAATTGTATCTATGTAAAAGTACAACACATTTATTTTAATGCAAAAGTTCATAAGTCTACAGTTGATTAATATCCCGAGATTATAGCTCTTCAAAGTTAATGGGACATGAATAGAAAATAGATAAGCGTAGGACTTCATTTTCTAGATTTTTCCGTATAGTGGGTGGAATTGATGTTGAAGGATAGTGCCCTAGCCAGTTGATCGACCCTTTCTCACTTCTTCCTCAGCAGGAAAAAAATTGGAAGCGATCTCCGCAAACAGCTTTCGCTTTGTTTCTTAAATGTTAGAAAGTTAGATTTCATTGAAAAGCAATGGATGAAAAAACAGGAATAAAAAGGAACTATTAGGGAGGATTAATTATCTTTTAATGCTTTTATTTTTACTATACGTTTTTACGATGTTCATTTGTTTTAAACTTAGAAAATTAAAAGCTTATAAATTAATTTTTACATAAACGTCGAAGATAATGTTTAAATAAAATAAATTTTATCTAATTTTAGTCTAAAAAAAATTATATTTCTTTATAAGTACGACGTTTCGTACTTTCGTACAATTGTTTAAAATTTTTATTTACGTTTAAAATTTTTCTTTAGGATGGCCGAATTGGCCGAAACGTAAGACTTATAAAGAAATAAATTGTTTTGAGACTGAAATTGAATAAGGTTTATTTGTTTGAACAGTGATAACCAGTCTCTAGACAGAGTAAGGATTATATATAAAATATTTTATTTTACTGCTTAAGAAAATAAAGGAATCTAAGAATTTTTCTTAAAATTTGATAATGTCACCGTACATTGTGGGTAGTTCATGTTCGAGTGGTATATGTAAATTACAAAATATTCAAAATTGCCGACGACAAAAAAAAAATAAAAAACTATACAAAAAGATAATCTTAAATAATTGTGGGATGTGGTGTTTTGTAAAAAATAATATTCTGGATTTTCTTTTTAGGAAGTCTGATAAGTCAATTTCAATACATTTTTTGAGGTTAAAAACTTCCAATTTGAATATATTTGTTAATGAAACAATGATTTATTCTAAATCATCATAATTTGCACAATGTTTCGGGACTATTGTCCCATATTCATGTACTTTAATAAACCTCATAATTAGTCAAATTTTTAAGTTTTTGAGTGGGAGTTTTAACCTCAAAAAATTTATTGAAAAAAATAATATTAAAACATTATAAATTAACCAACGGTAGAAAGTAAAAGTGGAAAAAAGTACTTTGAAAAATTCCAATGAATTTTATGAGTAATTTCGTAAATATTTACACTGTTTTCTATTCATCTTGGCGTTATCTATTTAACGTCACCGAAATTCAACAAAAAAATAAAAAAAGACCTGTATAATTAATGCAGTGTAAAGTCCTGTATGGACTTTATAGCAAATGTGTTAGCTATATATAACAATTTTTAAAAATGAAAGAAAAAATATTTTTATTAATTCAAAGAGTACTTAGTAACGTTTCAATTAGACTTATAGTGTGAATGAAATTTTGGATGCAAAAATATTATTCAGTATGAGGTAAATAATTACATGAATAAAACGCATAAATAGTTTTACCATGGTTTTTCCTGGAGCGAGTGAAAGAGCAGGCTGAATATTCCTAAATTAATTATTTGTAATTAGATAATGTCATTTAAATTTGAAAAAAATGGTAGGATTAACAATGACCCCATCCATTGACTATAGATTCATTATGATTTCATGTATTTTTGGAATAATAAATATGAATTAATTAAATTATATATAATCTAAAAACATAAAACTATTTTATAATTTAAAGAACTTATTATTTTATAAGGACGCCTTTTTGAAAAACAATTTAATTTTAAAGACAGTCACACACTGGAGATATAAAACAATTTCCTGCTGTTGATAGAGGGCGTATAAAAAAAAAAAAAATACAAAACTTGTCTATAACCTATAAATAGAGGTTGTGAAGTTCTTTAAAATATATTTTTTTTTAAATTCATTTTTTTAGAGATGAAACTTCCGTAGTATTTATTTTATTGTATTCAAATCAATGAAGCGTAAATACGTCTCTAATCCGTATATAAAAAAAAGTTATCGTTGAATAAAAAACAAATCGAAGAGTAGGGGGACCAAGAGGGATTGTGTAAATAAAAAATAAATAAATAAAGGCAACAGAAAAAATAAATAAATAAAATAAGCTATAGGTGCTTTTTAAAAATTAAAAGATTACTTTTGGTTTCTCATTTCACACAGTATAACTAATTAACTGTATTAATGATTTGTACCTAGAAACACATTTACAATGAATGGATTTTTTTATTATTATTATTGTTTGTTTGTTTTTTCATACATTTATTACTGCTTTATGAATTACTTTTATCTATTATATTGTATATAAGGAAGCGCGATGGAACTGTGGCACAATGCTTCTAACTCCAAGGACCCGGATCCGAATCCAGCTGGGCAGATAATTATTTTCTGTTACACTGTAGCCGTGAGTCAACCCTGTGGGTTATGGGGAGTCCTCCTGAGGTCCACACAGCCTCATAAAGTGGGTTCCGTTAATTGCGGTAAAATCTAGTTGAGCGTGATGTTGAAAAAATCACTTCCTTGCCTAACCGTTATTCAAAAGGCAATGCTTTCTTAGAAAGTACTCAACCCTCATGGGGTAGTAGGTCATCCCTTCATGAGTAGTAGGGGTTCAAATTATTATATACTATATATTACTTTTTTTAATATTTATTTTTTCTTAATTTTATATGTATTATCTTTGTAGATAATTGTTGAGTTTTTTTTTAAGATTTTAATTAAATAGAACTTATGTGCAAAAATACGATAATACGTATTTTACAATAATATGTATTTTTAAAAAAAAAAATTTTTTTTTGTGTACATTTTGTTATTTTATTTTTTGTTTTAATTTTATTCTATGTTTCTAAGGAAGAAAATCATGGGAAAAAATGATTAAAAAAAAATTAATAAAGTATAGAAAAAAATAAATAAAAGGACAAAAATGATAAAAAAAAAAACTTGTATAACTATGACATAATATAAATTGACTGTAATATGCCTATAGATTATAAAAATTGTCTTAGTGTTAGTATGCTGGGTATTTAGCAACCCAATACATTTAAACAGTACTACATTTTTTGAATGAAGTTTTTCTATCTACCAAATAAAACAAAATTCATTTGTGAAAGAAGGAATAAAGTTATAAAAATAAAATTATTATATTTTCATATTTTTTTTTTTGTATTTATAATACGGTTTATTAAAACCAAATATTTTAAAATAGAATTTATTTTGTATCTTTGTGTTTCAGGACTTTTATTTTCTATTGTGAAATGAAATTTCTAATAATTTCTTTTTTTATAAGAAATGATAGCCAAAAAATGCTTTGCTGACATAATGTTCCAAAAAGGAAGAGGCGTTTCATAATTTTAAAGGGGACTCCTAAGCAGACTTAATAAGTTAAAGCATTTATGATATTGGCAGTGACAGATGGTTCATTATCCCTGAGTAATTTTGTCTCTCTTGTTAGAATTTTAAGAAGATTTAAGAAAGTTTAAACATCGAGTTCCTTCTCCGAAAATATAACATTAAAAGAATTATAAACTTACTTCTTTGGTAAGCGTCCTTCCTCGACAACGGGTTCCTTCTTCTTCCAGTGATTCCTAATCAGCCAGAACCAGGAGCAACCCGACATGATAAGTTTTAGAATACACTACTTTCAATGTTTTCTATGGTTGATCGTACACGACATGATGTATCATTCGAAATATCAGACTTGCCTTTAATAAATTTGTAATTTATCTCATGAGTTTGGATCATGAAGTTTTACTACTACTCTTCGATTAAACTTTAAAATGTTCTACGAATTTTTAAAAAGTAAACATATCTCCTACTATATTCCAGATAAAATAATCACATATTCATAACGATTGCCAACAATGGAGCAATTAAATTTCATAGCTATGGTATAAATAAAATTTAAAAGGTAATACCACATCGTGACACTACCGGGAGTTATACTGAAAGGATATTGCAGCTTAGGTCTTGTACAAATAAATAAATTTAAAGTAAATATTTATGATAAATGTGGATTATTTCAATACATTAAGGATTATAAGTATTAGACTAGCTTTCGTTTAAAATTCAATATATTAGTTGATGAATGAATCACCATATTTTAAATTCAAATTCAAATGTAATTAAATTCACTTATGATCAACAACTTATCTGATTTTTTTTTTAGTCTGTTTTTTTAGTTTTAAAATAAAGTGACTACATCATTGCTTTGCTTGAATAATGGGACATCTGACAAAAAAAAAAAAAAAAAAAAAAACTGTTTTATTTTGAATTTAACGTATTAGAGTTACTTTTTGGCAATCCTACATGCCTTGGGGTAGTCTATCCAGGGACTAATTCGGTAAATTGATATACAATGAAGTGGCCTTTAATACCAGGCAGGTCTTATCGTAACTAAAATAGAGTAAACGGGCTTAATTGACGAATTTTGAAAACAATCTATCTCTGAAGTAATATCAATTTTGTTTATTTAAAATAAATAATCTGTTTTCAGTGTTACCAATAATAAATGATGTTTAAGTACAAAATATTAAAGAATTTTATGTATAAATAAAGAAAAATATCAGACACCCAATACAAACGGGAAAACCGAGATCTCCCAATCTTTCCCGATTGCATTTCGGCTTATATTTTGTTAAATCGTTGTATACTTGGCAGGAACAAAAATTATATTCGTGCTTCTAAAAGAGGGGGGGGAGAGAGAGAGAGAGAGAGAGAGAGAGAGAGAGAGAGAGAGAGAGAGAGATTGTATAATATTATTTTACATTACTAATCTTGTTCTCGAAATATTTCTTTTCTACGTGAGAAAATGCTTCTCCTCTTTTCTCCTCTTAGTTAATTATCAAATCACATCATAGTTTATATTTATCTATTTTTTTCACAACTAACAATGAGGGATGGTTGTTTTTTTTTTAAATAAACAAAATTAAATATATTAAAAACCTCAATACTAAAACCTCTTTTAAAAATTCAGCATTCAAATCCTTTAAGACAAGTTCAATGATGACAATAGTAAGCAGATATTAAATATGATTTAATTTTACATTGATATAACGATTTTAATCAAAATAATTCGAGCTGTTTTTGATGAAAACATAAAAAAAAAAAAAATATGTAAAATTTATTCAGTCGATTTGGTGAATAATTTGTTTTAACATCCCAAGCCCACGACGCCTGCCGTTAATACGTAAACTAAATTGTGTTATTACTCTTTGTTTCTAAGCTAAGCTAACCATAGACACGCAAAACGTTTTGCGAGACTCAGTTATTTGGACTCAAGGGACCTTAAACATACTTTTCCGTTAAAAACTCGGACTTCGAATTTGTTTGATGACCGTAATGTTATATAAAGTATAAAATGTAAAATTGATATGATTATTATTGATAAGTGAATGTTTAATAAAAATTTCGATTTATGACTGAAAACGAGTGTACTTGTTCGAATTTACAAGGATCGCGTAAAAAGAAATAATACTAAGCATTATTATCTGTAAATATTTCAGAATTATTCTTTTCACATATATACTATAATAGCAACAGTAAGTAAATTATATTATATAGGTAATTACTTAATTAGTTTCTAAAACTAATAAAATGTTTTTTTTACTTTAAAAAAAACAACAGATATTTTTAGTAATGAAATAATGTACTCATTGCCTCTCAACTAATATTTTATAAAATGAATCTCGTCATATTATTAATAATATAACTATTTTTTACTATATAATTAATTATTTATTGTGCAATATTATTAGTTTATTCTTTGATTCGGCCAAGAAAATGATATATTTATAATTTATCCTTTTTTAAAAAAAAAAATAAAAGTTATTGTTTTACGGGTATTGTTCTTTCGACTTACAGTAATAAAAGATTAATCGATAAACAAATTTAGGATCAGAATTGAATCCTTTTTATCAGTAGACCAGTAAGTAAATAAAGTTTATAAAGACCAGACTCAAAGTAAAGTTCTTCTTACGTACCCCGCATATAGAACGTCCCTCTCCCACTCGCAGAAGACGTCCTGAAAGAAATGCGCCATGACTTCCTCCATGACTGCAAACTGCTCATGTATCTGTCGTCCACGGCTTCCCACCGTCCGATTACCTCCTAAGGTTTCTGGGCTTAGTGTCGTCATCCGGCATAAGGTCTCGTGTCGATAACGTATGGTTGATGTTAGGGTATGAGTGTGACTGTTAGGAAAATGGTGTTTGTCATGAAACCATTTATTTGTGAAAAATATCGAAGGCAAAGTTGTGATGTACAGTATTTAGCACCTGGCTATTAGCTTTTGATCGCATATAGCTATTAGATAATCGCTGGAAATCTCGACATGGCATCCTTCTAACAATAGTGTATTGGCTGAAGTTGAACAAATAATTGAACCCAAGAGAGACATGAAAGTGACAATATGTCAGAGTGAGGATATGTGTACATGAGCAGCATAAAATTCGATAGTCAAAGTTCTCCAATCAAGTTTACAAATTTATAACTTCAGATAGTCTTTCTCTTTTTTCATATTGCAATTTTTTTTCAAGTATAATAGTTCTAAATATGAATCGTATGAGGTTATGCTCGAACAGCGTCCAACTTGGTAAGTGCTCACAATGGTATCAGAATAGTGTGAAAACCCTCCAAAAGGAAAAGTGTCTAATCACATTGATGAGAATGGCTTCTTACACTCAAATACCTATAAAAGAATTTACCTTAATTGGTCCTCCCATTGAATAATATTTGTGAGTAGACTTAAACTTACAGACGTTATTTACGCATTGGGAAAAAGTGAGTTTTTGTTTTAAACTATCCAAGAAAAATCATTTCAGCCTAGTCGATACCAACGAAATTTAGTATACAGATTGTAGTTTTTCAAAACTGGTTTTGGTGCCGTCCATAGCTCAGATGGTTTGGCGCAGGTCTATCAGTCTGAGATCTGCGGGCGGGGCCGGTTCGAATCCAGACTGTGGCTTTGACTTTTTTCTTTAAGTGGTTGTCTCAAAAATTGAAAAACTTGACCCCCTCACCATGGTTAGAGTAGGTTGGTCACCTGCACACATTTTTTCATCTGCTCCCGTTTTTTTTTTAACTGGACTAACTACATGTTCTTGACAATTATCAACGGTCTCTGATTCCTGTCTGAAAAAAAAGTATAATTTTTCTTTATAATGGTTCATGTATACATAAAAATGCTATATGAGCCAATGTTTTTATTTAGGCTCATGTATCACCATAAAAATTTCATTTTTTAAATTATTATTATTAGGTTAACACATTTTTTTAGATTGAGTTAAATTTAAAAATCATAGTGCCAAATCAAAGATTCAAACATTTTCTTTGAAATTATTTAGTTTAAGTATTTAATTCTTTAAATATCCGATAACTTTATACAACAATTTTGTACTTCATTTTTCAATTATTTTATCTGTTTTTTACTTATAATGATAAACGAAGATTTTAAAAAATAATAGACCGCCAATTGCAATTAATTATAATTATTCATAATCTTTTTAATTTACACCATAATTTGATTAAATTAACTTTTTATTTTTTATTCTGTTAAATAAGAATACTGAAACCTTAATGCTGAATATCTACTTTTTATTAGGTTTCAAAAAATGAACAAAGCTAACAAATATAATTAGTTCATGATTAATAAAATTATTGATTAGCGCAATAAATTAAACATATATGTTCCTAGGCAATAGAACAGTGTTTTATAATTGGGTGTGTGCATGTATATCGCATTTATTTATATTTATAAATGTTGGAGTATAAAAAAGAAAGGAAACTTTAAATACTTCTATGTTTTTTCTTTTACTTTTTTAGAAGTACATTTTACAAAGATTTTCCAACTGCCTATTGGTTTTTTTCCATCTAATATGGTTTTGCCGTGGATAAAATTTCCTCTACCCTCGTTTAAATTGGATTTTCTCCCTTACCGCAAAATGGAAAACCGAGAAGTAGGCTAAAGTAATACGGAAAACTTGATATTTATGTAGAAGGTTTTACCTGGAAAACCTTGATACTTGCCACTTATTTTTAAATGAAAGCTTAAGCTGGATCACTTAGTGAAATTACTGTTCCAAAATAAGAACAATAAGGATATTATCAGGCAGTGTCACAAGATCGGTTAGCTTTTTATAAATTAGTTCAGAATTATTTTACATCATTTAATTTTTACTTTTTATAATTTACTACACCAGATACTTGGGCATATGAATCAAATATATGTAATCCGATGGTTAATAATTGTAAATATATCTATTAATAATTCATAAATATTTATGTATCTAAATATAAATAAAAAAGAACTGAATTGAGTTCTTGGGATTTGTTTTCTCAAGGTGGACTGTGATGACTCTGCAAAGTAATCCTTTCTATGAGGAATTACTTAGGACTAGAGTTGAGCATTACCTAGCTAATATTTTGATAGCTAAGGACAAACTAATAGCTAAATAGTTATCAGAATTAGTTCCCCTAAAAACGTGGAACTAGTTTAGCAATTGACTTTTAGCTACTAGTAAATCTCACAACTAAATTACTTGTTAGTTGTTCATTTCAATTATCGATTTGTGATCTCGTGCTTGCAAATCGATTTATTTTAATATTTCGGATTTTTAACATATTGGGGTCTCTGTATATGTTTTCAGGGATTCTGAAAATGGAAATAAAATTGTTTTTTCTGATCTCGCGCTTGCGTATCGATTTATTCTAACATTTCGGATTGGGGTCTGTATATATATGTTTTTGGGGTTGCCGAAAATGAAAATTAAATCGATTTTGTGATCGCGCTCTTGTGAGTCTATTTATTTTAACAAATCGATATTATTTTATTCGGGTTTCTAACCTATGTGTGTACATTTATAATTTTTTCGATTTGTAGAAAATTAAAAAAAAACTATCGTAACTTTCAAAACATATAAAGGGCCCACAATATTTCAGAAATCCTAAAGGTTATATCGAAACGCAAGTGTATTATTATAAAATTGATTCCTTTTTTATTTTCAACAGCCCTGTTAACATATGAAGTGACCCCAATATTCTAGAAATCCGAAAAATTGAGATAAATCAATCCGCAAGCGCGAGATCACAAAATCGATATTATTTTCGTTTTCAGCAACTCTGAAAACATACATATGGTAGAAATCCTAATAGTTAAAATAAATCGATACTAAAGCGCATTATCATATTATCGATTATTTTTACATTCTCAGCACCTCTGAAATTAATCTATTGACCTGAAATAACAAACATGGTCATATGTCATATGTAGATATAAGGAAAGTTAAAATGGATTCTGTACTTGGATTTTTGTATTATAATATTATTTTTTAGTGGAAACTAGAGATAGAACTAACTAGATATCAGTTTTAAATATATCCCCACTAAATGTTAGTTGCTGATTTCAGATCATAACTAATTAAGTTCTAAGTATTAGCTATGAACAAACAGCTAACAACTAACCGGCTTGTTTTTAGTTTCCAATACTACTACAGCTAATTTAGCTTTAGTTATTAGTTGTTAGTTATAGCTAACTTTTGCCCAACTCTGCTTAGGACTAACCTAAAATTCTGGTGCTGTGGGCGCATCACACAGCTACTACTTACGTTCCCAAGTTTTGTGTAGATTGGTGGGCTCGTGTTGAACTCATCCCAATTTTTGTGATTTCCTAAAAAAAAAAAAAAAAAAAAAAATCTAATGATTATGGAACGCGAAAATTGTGAATAATTATAAATAATTTACCGTTTAATTTCAAACAACATGGATAATCAAATGAGATTATTATCAAAGAGAAACAAAAATAGTTAAAAACTATTTATTTTCCGACGTTTCGCCCCACATTTATAGAGCTTCATCAGGGCTAAAAAGATACAAAACAATAAAGAACGTTTTGACATTGTAAGATAATAAGATATAAAAAGGTAAATTAAGAAAATTATGTACAAATAAATAAAAATAAGAAATAAAATAAACAATGATAAGAATTTTTTTAAATTACGTAAACTATAAGGTTAACGGAGATGCAAAATCAAAACAAAAGTAGATTTACAAAAACAAAAAATTTAACACACTAAAAGATGGAAAATAAATAAGTAAATTGAGATTAAATAAAGGTCAAGAAAGGATAAATAAATACAAAATTAATGATAATAATAATAATAAATGTGTAATGAACAAATCAGGACCATCCATCTGCTAAAGTTGACAGCTATGGCGACTTTGATAGAATATCGGAAACGTACATAAGTGGAAAGGGAGGTGACTCTTACCGGTTTTTCAGTTTTAATCAGTAAATTAATTTTCTTAATTTACCTTTTTGTATCTTATTATCTTAAAATGTCAGAATGTTCTTAGTTGTTTTTGTATCTTTTTATCCCTGTTGAAGCTCTACAAAGTGGGGTGAAACGTCGGAAAATAAAAGTTGTTAACTATTTTTGTTTCTCTTTTGACCGCAACCCTGATCTTCATTATTAAAAAAAAAATTAACTTTCGTTGTGTCAAAAGAGTTCGTATTTTAGGATTTCTCGGAAGTAGGGATGTCAATTTTATATAATATATAAATATAAATTTTGTTCCTGCCAGGAATACAACTGTCTAACAAAAGATAACGAAACTGTAATGCAATCATGAAGGATCGAGAAGTCTCGGCTTTTACTGTTCGAATCGAATGTCTGAATTTTTCCTTTATTTATTCATCAACTTCTTTAATATTTCGTATTTATCCATCATTTATTATCGGTAACACTGAAAACTGATTATTTATCTCAAATAAACAAAATTAATATTACTTCAGAGGAAGCTTTTTTTCAAAATTCGCCAAGTCCGGTTTAACTATTACAACTAAGATATATATATTTTTTTGTACCGTCTGGAAAAACTTTTAGCAGGTACAATTTTTTTTTTTCTTCAACTAGGATAATACCTACCTGGTATTTGAGACAACTTCATTGTACATCGATTTACCGAGAAGATTTAAGAAAAAAATTGTATTATTGATTTAGTCAAATTTAATGCAAGATTTACTTTAGCGTACCAAGCCTTTGTCTAACGTTGATACGTGATTTTAATTTGTTATAACTCTTCGTTTTTAAGCTAGTCAAACCATATACACGCTGATAATTTTGTGAGTCTTGGTTATTTGGACTTAAGGAATCCTAATAGTTATTTCCTTTAAAAAAAACTCGAATATGAAATTGTGCAATATTCCAATATAGTCCCTTTATATACATTCGATATATTGGTAAGTGAAAGTAAAAATCATTATAAATTGCATAACCCTTAATATTAATATTAAGGAAAACAGTATAAGTTTTATAGTAGAAATAATAGATTCTTCATGTAGCATGTTAAGCTTAGGAGGGGTGTTGAACATATGTATATTATATAATAATTATATAATCAAGAATCAATTATTGATCAGGTTCATGCTTAAAGAAATCTTTTCATTCATTTTTCTGTGTTTAATGGTGTAGAACTTCACTGGTCCTCAACGAACTGGTCCATTTATTCCTTATTTATTTACGCCAGCTATATTTATAATTTCTTTTTTTTTCTTTTTTTGTCTATACGATGTCATATCTGTGATGGTAAATTTCATGAATTTAAAAATTGAAGTGCTTATACTACTGTTTTATTATCGCCCCTGTTTTATTAAACCCTGATATATCAACAACCCGTAGGTTGATATATCAGGGTTTAATTTAAAACTATTGTTGTGATGTAAAACATGGACATTTCTGAAAAATATAGCTAATTTTCATATTTTTTTTACTATTCTGACATTTTAGAGGAGTTTGTTGATAAGGTAAGGAATGATCGTGTCTCGTGTGACCTATTCTCAATCTAGTCAGTGGTGACCTCTTCAAACCGATATTTATGAATAGTAATATTTCTTTTTATATAATTTTTACTTTCACTTACCTATATGTTAAATACATAGTAAGGGAAAATATCACGATCTTGCAAAATTTTGATTTTGAGAAAAATACAGGACTGTCGCACAAAAAATTTTTTTTAAAACCATTTTGACAGCCGCAATTTTTGCCCCGTAACAATACTTAGCAGACTCATCAATTTTGACTTGCAATTAGAAATAGTTTTCATTAAAACAATTAAAAATTGGGATGAAATAACTGACTTTTTTTTTTCTCCAGGCCTTTGTACTATTGGGAGTTGGAGTGAAAATGTTTCTGCATTAATTTTGTCCAATTTCTTCCTCTACTTTCACTTCATCATGTGCCAAAGTATTTTTAATTACAAATAAAATTTATAAAAAATATAATTAAATTAAGCCTTAAAATATAGACAATCACATACGCATGTAATCATGTGGTTCAGTAGAAATTATGAAACTAAACTGATTTATTAATAAATGGAATATAGTCCGGGTGTGGTAAAAAAAAACCCTCAAATAGTGATAACTATTTTAATTGAGCAAATGTTTCGTCCCACGTCACTGGGCTTCGCCAGGGCCAAAAAAGATACAAACACTTAACATAAGTAAAAAAGTAAATGGAAAATTACAAGGGTATACAATGAGACATAAAAATTAAATAAGAAAAATAAAAGGTTATAAATAATAAATGAAAACGGAAATAGTAACAGATAAAAAGAAGAAATAAAGTATGATTGATCCAGTTATTCATCTTGGTTTTATTCTTATCCCCCTTTTCATCTCTTAGTTTCTACTTTATTTTATACTTCTTTTTATCTGTTACTATAACCGTTTTCATTTATTATTTTTAACCTTTTATTTTTCTTATTTAATTCTTGTTTACGTTTCATTTTATACCCTTGTAATTTTCCATTTTCTTTTTTACTTATATTTTTTTTTTTTTTGAAATTGATAGATTTATTTATTGATAGATTTTACAATCTGCCACACAGTTGTGGGCAATAGGTAAAATTGATGAATGATCTCATACATACTAAAATAAAAAAAAAAAAAAAAAAAAAATAAATAAATAAAAAAAAAACTCTCTTAAAATATATACAAACAAAAGAATAGACAAGATGAACATAATCAGACTATCTGTATGAAAAATAAATAAATAAAATAACATAATGATAAAATAATATACACAATATTTACAGAATCGACCTGAGGATCCCTGAGCCCACTCTATCCCCCACGTGTGAGGGGTAGAGCAGAGCTCAAGAGATTTACTTATATTAAGTGTTTGTATCTTTTTTAGCCCTGACGAAGCCCTGCAAGGTGGGACGAAACGTTTGCTCAATTAAAATAGCACTTTTTTAGTTTTTTTACCGTACCCGGACCACATTCCATTGATTAATAATACACACGGTCAATCTGAGATCTTCCAGTAGATTTATGTACTTGGAAGACTTTTTTTTATTATTTCATATTTATCTAGCTTTACTTATTGTTTTCTTCTAATAACAAGTAGATAAATAATTATAACCATAAACATATAAAAATGAAATAATTATTACCCATAAAAACATTATAAATTAATTTTTTTTAAATATTTCTTCCCTTTCTATATTGGTCTGATTACAGAAATTAAGATTTTTATAAATAATTATAAGTAACTAAACATTTATGTCATTTATTAGTTAATTCATATGTCAATTATTGTAAAGCTGTGTTACATCATGTAAATATAACAATATAATGATGTACAAAACAAATATCAAATTTTAATATAATAGTATCTTCCCCTCAGAATTATTTTATGTTTGTAATAAATAGTTACACTGTCTTAAATAATTTCAATTTTTTTTTAAACAACCATATTATGACTGTATACGTGTAATCTTAGCAATAATGGTAAGAGATATATAGTAAAACACAGAATCATAATAATAAAAAATATTTCGAGATATTACAGTTTTGAACTGTATATCTTACCCTTATGGCTAACATTACATGCATATCTAAAAATTACCAATTTTTTTTTTGAGATATTAGACTGTTGAACTAGGACTTAGCTTTATAAACTCGTTTGCTTATTATAAATACTATACGTATCATTAGTAATGAGCTCATATTAAGGTCGAAGGGGGCGTAGCTCAGATGGTAGAGCGCTCGCTTAGCATGCGAGAGGTACCGGGATCGATGCCCGGCGCCTCCAGTTCTTTTTTTCTTAGTAATATCTTTATTTTACCATATATTTAATCAATAATAGGAATCTACTTCAAGTAATATTATTTTGAAAAATTAATGCAATTCTAATTAGGAGGTAGACCGCCCTAAAGAAATCAAAGTATAAAACAACTTATTTTAATCTAATAAAAAAAATTTATATTTATATATGCTTAGTTTTCGAAAAATTTTAAATTAAAAACAATTAAATTTCTGGTCTCTACTTAATAAAATATAAACGTATTATTTAAATTTTAATTTTAATTTTTTTTTCTTGTATCTATATTGTGCATATATAAAATACGGTGCAGTGAGTTATAATTTTTTAATGATACTGGTTGAATTTAACTTCATTTCAATAAGATGATGTAAGATTTAATCGTTTTAATGAGTTAAAAAATTAGTGTATTAATTACCAATAAAAATAATTAAACAAATATTTTTAGAACTTCTTGAAGCTCACAATCGTTAAAAATAAAATAATAAAATTTATGTTAATTTCACTTTCATTTTTTACATACAGGTACATTCAAATAGGTCCCATTTCGAGGTGGTGCCATAATAATGCCGTTTTTTTTTTTTATTGTATTTAGGGTTACTTTTATTCTTAAAGTCATTACAATGTCATAAATTAATAATTAAAAGATGAACACTAGATAAAGATGCAACTATAACATAGCTGTTCATAATAAATTTAATGTATTTTATGAATCCTGGTAATTCTTGAGTGAAATTAATTCTTATGATGACTTACATAGTACCGAAATGTAATAAAATATATGTTAAGTATCTGGAATAAACGTTAACAATTATACTAGTGAAGCTTTTCAAGCCGTTAGACAATTTAAATATATATTTTGTAATGGAAGTAATGTTTTTTCAGAATCTGAAGATCCATAATAGCGCGATAAAGGTGGTATGAAACAAGACTAAGAATATGTATTTCAAAAATAAAATTAAAAACAGATGAAAAGATATATATTCTAACAAGAACGTAGTGTTTTATAATAAGGAAAGTAATTGGCTTCGGTCAAGTCCGAACGAGTCCCCACGAAGTTCAAAAATATCGCTCAGTCTTGGATTGTGCTTCGTTCTGTACTCATTGGGAATAATGCCTGTAGGTTAGTCTGTAAATGATTTTTATATGTACATTATTTTTATTTTTAATTTAAAATACTCTAAAATATAAAATACCCATTTCACTACGTTTTAGAAAATCTTATACGTTAATTTATATGAAACATAATTAAGAGATGATAAGATTTGACCTAGAATCTCTATTTTATTCTTGTGTTGGTTCTTCAAGAATTATGTGATGAATGAGAGACCAGAAAATTTTATTCACATGTTACGTTTGTTTTAAACTTAATTGAATAAAATATTTGTAAATAAAATTATTGTATTGCTTAAGAAATCTCCGAATAATAACGAATTCATAAAAATAAATATTTTTCGATTTTAGAAACCTACATCCAATTTATCATTACAAATTTTAATTGCTATAAAATTCACAACTGTACTCTGAATTTATCGTATACAACAGTTATTCTCTCACATTCCTAAAGTTATTACTAATGTTATATTTTTTTTCTTGTTATGCACATTGCAATAATTCTGCAATAGGTGAATAACGCTAATTTGCTTTAATATTAGCATACCTGTCAAAAAAAAATTTTGTTGTTTTATTTCGTAATTGGTCTATTGCGTAGATTGTACTGTCAACTGGATTTAATTTGTGATAGTGATAGTTTTGGTATAGTCTGATGGACAACCCAGCAAAGAAAATAAATCCAGTCAAAGTTACTATCTTTGGAATACGTCTAATTCAAAAGAAAATCAAAATATTGTTATTTGTCAGACGTGCAACTATTAAAACAAATCAGCTATATATTTCTATTCACGACTCAAAGCGAACCCTTTTAAATATACGATTCAATTTTTTTAAAAATTATTTATGCCTCTAACTTCGAAATAATTAAATTAATTAATACAGAAATATGTGAAAATACAATTTCAGAATGTATTACTTATATTGAACCGAACAGTAAAAAATATTAATTAAAATTCCAAAAATTTAAGAATAAGATAAATTGTGTAATGTTATTTTTTATTGCGTATTTTTCACAGGAATATTCGTTGATTCTAATTAGTTAAAATACGAATGTTCAATTTCCCAAAAATATAATTATATTGAAGGTTTTTAATACCATACTTGCTTAAGTTCAAAGTATACAGTTCTGAAAATTGTTGAATTCGCTCTTTTTATATAACACTGACGATATTTTATTTTTTAAATATATTTATAAGTAATGTAGCAAAACTTAATTTTTTTTAATTAATATTTTAATTGTTTAAATAATAGTTTAAAGAAAGGAAAACATTTTCAAGATGCGCTGCTAAAAAAGATAAATGATAAGAGATGACTAGATTCTCTCTCATTGCATCATTTATCATTATTTATTATTTCATTGCCTAAGCTGAAATATGTACTTCGAATTTATTATTAAAGTATTTAATTATTAATTATAACCAGCTTAATTTTATATATTTTATTTTTATTTTTTTAATTAAAAATACATTGTGTTTCTAAAAAACGAAATTAAATTCTCTTTTCATGTCTTGGTCTTGTAGTAAAAGCTGAAAGGACAAAAAAAGTTAGAAATGAATTGGCGTCTATATGAACCTATACTACTGTCACGACCAGGGTGTAGAGTTGGCAACACAGAAGCTCAATTTACTCTTCAGATTGGATTTAAGAATGGAACTTTAATGATAATAGTAAGCGAAAACAATAAATAAAAATTACCTTGGACAAAATTATAATATTTTCAGTCTTGTCGTGAGAAAGTCTAGATTTGGTTAAAAATTAACTTTTTAGACTGAATAATTGTTAAATTTTGTATTTGTATCATTTAAGAGGGAGTTCTTAAAATATTCAGTTGACTAAATTAAATTTAAGTGCCTTAATTATTTAATTACAAGTGAAATTTAAAATAAAAAAAATATTAGAGTAGCCCCAAATGACGACAGTTTGGTATTCAACCACGCCCGATCCATAGCAACCTCAATTTGGGTTTTGTTGGCAGGGCTCAGACCCGATTGAATACGCGAGAATAATGATCACGTGCACACTGGCTCGTGATATTGAGGAGAAATTCGTGAATATTAAAAAAAAAAAAATTGAAATAAGAGAAACCTTAGGAGTGTTTGTAAGAGATCTTAAACAAACATCAAAGAACCCCAAATTTGTAAGTTATCCTTCTCGGTAAATTCCTAATATTCTTTTTTTTTTTTAATATAATATCAGTTTTTAACTTTCGCTTACATATTTATGAAATATGTAGTTCCCTCACTAAATATATACTACGACCGTGAAAAATTTCTAATCAGAGTTTCTTACTAAAATTGATATTTTATGGACCTTTGATTTTTAATAAATAGGCTCTATTTATGTGGCCAGGATACGTCAAAAACAAAAAAAAAATTATATGACCGAAATTATGTATGTAAAGTGTTTTATCTGGTAGAACAACTTTTTCGTTAAAACTGATTTATCGCAAGTACCACTCAAACTTTGACTTAACTACTTTTAATCGTTTTCTCGAAAACTTGCCTCGAAATAAATATTGATATAACAGAAACAGAAATTTCGGTGTCGTGTGTAATGAAGGTAATACATTTGAACAGATTTAAAAGTTTAATTAGTTAAGGTTTACAGTAACTAAAAAAAAAAGAAATTTATGAGGAAATTAGCAATATTGAAGCGAAATTAAAGAATTTCCCGGCTTGTTATTTTACAATTTAGATAGTACTTGCTCCTTACTTTGTCCCAAATCAAGTTCGATTTGGCCAGAACCAGATACCAATCCTTTCATGATAAACTCCCTAACAACCCAAACCCACTTGTTTCTAACCTGGCATCTTCTTCATTACCTGATAATCCTCCAACGCGTCTGAAAAGAAGATAGCCACGAGAGAAATACTTTATTCATATATGCTGCCTAAATACATTAGG
>NW_027114882.1:294514-304969 GCF_000696795.3 Halyomorpha halys
GGCCCGGCAGTTTGGCGTTAATACCCTTGAGGAAACTCAAGAAATCGCCCACTGCTCTGTCGAAATCCGCTGAGTTGAAATGTTGGTCTTTCATAATATCCTGAAAGACAGCCGATCATTTACTTATCTCTATTTTGATTTGGTCTATTTCCTCCTCTCCGACGCCATCATCTCTTACCATGCTTAATAAGCCCCTTAGTTTTTTCTTGTTTGCCTCGCGTTACGTTGTTCTTGTTAATTCAGGCGATAGCATTACGGGCGTCTAATATTATAAAGCTCAATTAAAGGGAAGCGATCCCTAATAAGTTATCAAACACTAAACCGACGAGAAAACGTCGAAGGGGTAGACTGAGGCGTAGATGGGATGATTCCATCAAGACTGATTTGGTAGATTTGGGTTTGGACAGGCGATTTTGTGAAATTCGTTATATTAATATTCAATGAAAATGTATTTAATATCAGCTAGGTTTTATCCTCATTGAAATTCTTGACAGGAGTTGAAATGCCGAATTTTCAAAACAGTTTCCTCTAAAGGAGGAAAGGAGGTAGTTACATTTAATTTTATATATTTTAAATAATTAACCATCTCTCATTTTTAGTAGAAATAGAAACTTGACAAATACAAATTATGAAAGATTTTTTTTTCTTTCTGTTTTAGTCCTTATGTAAAAAATAAATATTTATTAATCATTTTATATCGCACAAGCAGTCACATAAGAGTCAATTTTATGAATTGGTTAAGTATAAGACTTTGTTTATTTTCACGATCAATATTTCAATTTTCTTCTCTCGCGTTATTGATCAGATTTTTTACAAAAATTCTTCCCTGAAAAATTATAAAATATCAATCAGTAAGGCTAAGAGGAGAAAAACTCATGTACCACACTAACTACGATTTGAGAAAAAAAGAAAAACCAATTTTTTTAATATAAATTTCGCACTTCTGCAACGTTTCGAGCTATTTTGTTGGCCATTTTCAAATATTTTCATCTTCACCTCAGTCAACATATTAAAATATATTCCCTAAAAGTTTTTGTTATTTTTTATTCAAAATTCTGAAATTGCCAGCTGTTTATTTACCGAGTTCTTTTATATCTAAAATGTATGACATTCTATTGTACAAAATATTCATTTTTTATTATTTTTAAAATTACATGAATTCAGAAGTTTTCATATTTGAAAAAAAATTTATAATTTCTTTATCTAAATTGAAATCAATTTTATATTTTTATTAATGTATAGAAAAATACACTGTGAAAATATCACTTTTTTTAAAAAATCATATTTGACTTTCATCAGGTTAGTTAATAATGAGATTTTTATTGCTTTTCAGTGCAATGTACTGAATTAATGAAAAATTATTGTTATCTGGTTTTCCTAGAACATATTACCATAACAAACTGGTGCAGTTGATACAAATAAATTACCCTAACTATCCTACAAACCTTGTTATGACTTTTTCGGTTCCCTTTATCTTCTAAGGTAAAATAGCGAGAAAGGGTTTTGAAAGTTGTAGCTTACTTAAAAATTTATAATTATATTCACTATTCAACATAATGTTGCTAAAGAGCATTATGAAAAAATTAAAATATTACGGGTCCTGATATAGATCAAGATGCTAAAATAAAAATGGATAATACTAATTTACAGATTAACAGCGTATCAAGTGGACATTATAATTGAACGGATACACTGCTCAACACTTCCTTTAACCTTAGGGAAGTCGAACTCTTTGGAAATGAAACCAATTGAAAGGGGAGCAGAGAAGGAAATGCTAAACACCCCTCCTCCACTATTACATTTTGTTTGATCCTTGATCAACTCCAGAGTGGATTTTATGGTTCCCTCGGGATCACAGGAAGAAACCTCTAAACTATATTTGTATTTAAATGCTACTATGAGCAAATGAATAGTAGTACGATTTAATTAAAGATTTTAATTCACCCCTACAATTGAAGGTTTTAACCTCTAAGCTCTCATTCTACTCTTCAGTAAATTTAATATTTAATATGAAAAACCATAGCACCATTCTCACCACGTATGCCGATGAAACATGTCTTTATTCAGTGAACAATGATCCTTACATCGTATTCCAAACCCTCCAATCCCACGTCACCACCCTTGAAGAATGATGCAAAAACTGGAAGATTGAAATAAATACCAATAAATCCCACCAAATCACATTTACCCTTCGACGTAAACCTTCGTCTTGCCCCACAGTATCTT
This sequence comes from Halyomorpha halys, assembly GCF_000696795.3. Lineage (NCBI taxonomy): Eukaryota > Metazoa > Arthropoda > Insecta > Hemiptera > Pentatomidae > Halyomorpha > Halyomorpha halys. The sequence goes on from NW_027114882.1 coordinate 296,741, forward strand.
TTAATAATACCCCACTCATTCCTGTTGAACAGATCCGTTACTTAGGACTAAATCTGGACAAACGACTGACATGGTATCCTCATACAAGACTGAAAAGACAGGAAACTGCTCGTCGATTCCGACTATTGCAACATTTACTAGAAAATCGGTCTAAATTGCCAATCCATTAGAAAACACTGATGTACATGACTATTAAAAAGCCTATCTGGACATACGGAGTTGAGCTTTGGGGCTCCACTAAACCATCGAATTCGTCCCGAATCCAATCCTTACAGTCCAAAATCCTTCGTAAAATCCTTAATGCTCCTTACTTTGTCACAAATCAAGTCATCCATCAGGACCCCAATGTTCCATATGTTGCCGATTTGGCCAGAACCAGATCCTTCCATTACAAACTTCGCAACCACCCAAATCCACTTGTTTCTAACCTGGCTTCTCCTTCATTATCTAATAATCCTCCTAGGCGTCTGAAAAGAAGATGGCCGCGAAATCTTTTCTAGAAATGTTACTGGAGTTCCATCAATGGGTAGATTCTCCACATGTTTGTATGATGTCAGTATGTCACCTACAGCAAATTTACTAGTTGTTTATCTTTTTATACAGTTGTAAATAAGAATAAATAAATTATAAAAAAAAAAGAAATATGAAAACCTCACTTTTTCAAAAAATTAAATGCACCTCCAATGAGTTGGAAATTTCGGATTAGCGAGAACGACTCACATCTACTGATCATAGTGGAAGAATACAAGTATGGAATTATAAAGTACATATTTCACTGAGATGTGACCAAATTGAAATTTATTAAAGATATTGGATCTCATGACCGAGAATCAATTTTTTTTTTACAAATCAACATTTTGTAAACGTTCTTTAGGAAATGAAAACTGCTGCGAATAAAAAAATACTTAATTGTACATTTAATAACTTCAGATTGAGTGCTAATAGACATCTGCACATATAATAACTAATCCTAAGACATAGACTGTATCTTTTGCCTGTTAAAAAAAGATTACCTTTTTTTGTGTTATGGTCTCCTCTTGTGAGATTGTGACATGCCGTACATCGACCAACGTACTCACTATAATTGTCTGTTTGAAAAGTGAAACAAGTAAGACTACCATGGAGGGCGGAAGTGGAAGGTTTCATGCCGTTTTTCAATTTCAGGCGCTTTTTAAAAATTTCTCGATTAAAATATCTTAAAGTTTCCTCTTCCCGTTTTAAGCTAATATTTCAAAAGTGACATAGGACCGTTGCTCCCCGGGGGTCTTAGCAGGGTGGCTCCGGCGGAGAAGGATTGCGTATAAAGTATAGAATGTATAAATGGCAATAAATGACCAATTTAAACGAATCAACTCTGTAGCTTTATAGATTATAATTTATATAGATAATCATAACAATAAAAATGTGTTTTGATAGACTGTGTCACACAGTTAACAAAACACATTTTTTTTCTATGTAACAGACAATCAAAATTTTGTTAATTTATTTTGGCATATATATCAGGGACTGACTATAAGACGTTCAGTTTGTACAAATATTTTGTTCAAGACCGAAGATGAAGAAGACGTTCTTACAAGCTCTGATTCAGTAGTTTTAGTGCATGGATACTTCGAAACGGAAAAATTCGAGAGCGCTAAAGAAAAACTTATTCTCCAATTGTCAATAGAAGCGACATTACATACAATTTATTTAATACTTTCTTATATAATATATCATAATATATATATCATATTTGTAATTTATCATATATGTAATCTTTTTTTTATTACTATCATTTTTATATTTAATTGTTTATCTTCTTCTGGTTTTCTTTAGTTGATGACTGCTTAGACCTCTAATACTTATTGTTCTTGATGGTGGTAGCTTATGTTACAAAACAAAATTAACAATAGCCTATGTAGATATTTCTTACAACGACCAAGCCAGAGGGACCACAAACTCAGTTAATTGTTCGCTAAATCACTTAGGCCGAAGCAATCTAAGAGGCCAAGAAATTTCGGCAGTCATGGTAGGACTCATTTTTCTCCCAGTCTGTAGCGTATTTGAAGGAAATATTTCTCCATTTAACATAATTTTTTCCATTTAACATGTTAAACTAAAGATCATGTATACCCTTTATATAACTATAGATAACCCCAAGACACATGAATGAGTGAAGGAGGAATAGTTGAGAGAAACAGATAGTCTAGTCAAACAAAAGGTTTCCTAAATAAAAATTATTAATGTTTAAGGAATAACAAATCTGAATTTTAGGTTTGCCAGCAGTCACTAATTTTTCATCTACAATAGAAAACAACAAAATTTTGAAACTTTTTTCGGTTTTTCGCTAATAACAATATATCTAACTATTTCTCGAAGGTTAACATAGCCCAAAATTTATACAGATAAAATTGTCTATAAAATGAGTATATTATATTTCATTATCGGCCAACCTGTAATGCCTTTAGAACCAAATTAAAAAATGATTCTTTTCGTTTGTTTTGTTTTGTGTTTTGGTGTGAAAAACGCAAACAACTCTGTTCTAATTGTCTGAACGGGGCCAAGTTATTAAAAAAATATGTTAGGAACAAACCTCAGGTATGCCTCGTTTAAACCGGACAGCTGGAAGTTTTTTGTTTTTTGCACGCTGCCTCACAGGTTGGCTGAAATTGATATTTAATAGACGCGTTAAGTTTGAAATCGTACCTGCTTTATAGATTTTTATCATCTAGAGACACTTAATTTTAAATTTTTTTTAGTACTGAAAAAAATTCAGACATCCAGATTTACTTAGTGGATCCGACAAATGGCGAGGTGGATAATCCAAAATTCGGATTCAGCATCCCAAAAACATATTAAATCGATGAGAATAAAGTGAAATATCTTTACCCAGAAAAGATTAGCCGAAAATTAAATGCAATATACGCATTTCTTGGGAATTTTTATCTGCATTATTTTTGTAGATAATGTTCATCTTTGAAAAGATTTTAATTTGATGAAGTTACTTAGTTTTTATGCCATAAGTGAAAAAAACTTTCCAAATTTTGGCTAATCTGGAGTTTGGACTCATCTCAGAAAATCATTTAGAAAACAGCTTCTGTAGTTTATTCCTGAAAACACCTTTTTTGAAGCTCTAAGATTTGTCAAAAATTATATGTAATGTTTTGTAAGAGGTTTTATCTGCATTAATATTCTATCGATTTTTTTTCTCCGAAAAATCGTTAGCGTTCCAGTAACAAGAAAAAAAAAAGTTCTAAAATGTTATTGATTTTTTGTATTACTGTTATGAAACCGGCCACTGACAATGTGGCAAACCTGATATTCAGATGTGACATCTCAAAAACCATATAAAATGTTTTTTAAAAATTCTAAAACACCCATTTTGAACCTTAAATGGCTGGACTAGATGGGGTATTGTCAGTACTGAAAAACCAGCAATTAATTATTAACATAATCGTATCTAGATTTTTGTTTACACTCACTGGTATTTCTGTCTATAACAATATCGAGTATATTTTATAATATATATAAATATATTTATATATATAGCCTTTCTCCCCTCTCAGCAACGAAATTCAACAAAATAAATTTATGTGGCCTGGTCAGAGATGAATAGCAGACACTAATTGGTATCGGCCCTAGTTAAAGAATACACAATCTGAGGGAAATAGGGCCTAAATGCAGCAGTATTGAGAGTATTCAGGAGAGGCAAGGAGAGTTCCACTCGTTATGGCCATTATAGTCGTTAGCAATTTATATCAATATTTCTGTCCGCTGCATAGGATTGGTTTAAAAAAAAATTGAGTTAGTGTTGGGACTGACCGACAGAAGTGAAACTTTTGAAAATGGAATAATGTATTAAAATTTTATTAATAATGATATTTATTTTACAAAAACATTTTTATTTAATTATAATTATTAAATAATGTTTTTTAATTATACTAATTATAGTGAAATTCTAGTTTAAATTATCATACGTTTTATTACTACATGTTGATAAGATTGGCTTGTGATATTGTGATAGCTAAAATAAGAAATGAAAACATTTGGTTTAATGTTTTCGATGTCTTGCTAATTGCTTCCTCTTGCAGTACTTTCCAATGGTGAGTTTACCCTTCTTAAAAGTAATTTATCTTATAGAAAAACTATTAATTGTTTATATTAAGTTTACCTTAAAAATAAAAATTCTTTTACTAAATTTACCATGGCGATATGAAAGTTTTCAGGAACAGAACATGAATTGCTACCCCTCACATGTTTAATCTAACAATAAAAGTTCAAACGTATTACTATAATTATTTATACTAATATTGTTTTAATATATTTTTTGTCTCTCTAGCTCAGTGTAGCATCAAGATACAATTTGTAATTATAGCTCATCACAGAATGAAATACTAAGCATTTTTCTCACTTGTAGTAAGCAACTCCGATTTTTAGTTTTCATGATATTTTAAGTCGTGTTGAAAAACTTATTATCATTCCATTTTTGGTGTTATTTTATTCACCTATTTTAGCATCGAGATAAAATTTTGAGTTATAGCTCATTGCAAATATCCCTGCAATTGCTAGGTATCAAAATAATAGAGGATAGATGTATAATTGTCACACTGGCAGACTGATTGTCCCTGGCATTTTCCTCAGACTGTCATCCTTTAGTGTTATTTCATTTATATCCAAATAAACCTTAGTAATTTATATTAGTTGAAAAAGAAACTACACTTCATACATAAGAAAATTAAAAAAGTTTGATAAAATTATAGATTTTGGAAAATAAAACATTTCAATATTGTCATTCTTCAACAGTGTTAAAACTCAAATTTTCTATACCACATAAAGGATTTGTCCATATTTTTAAATAGCAAGTATTTTGACAAAAACTCAGTAATATATTTTTATTTCATTATTTTTTTTAACTTATAAAACCTTTTTCTGATTACATCCTTAATTTTAGATTCTTACCAAGACAGAATCGAAAACATAGAGGACATTCTGAATTCTCAACCTTTTGAGGTATATTAAAATATTTAATGATTCTAATTTTTTTTTATTCATTAATGTTATTATTTATTACATGAGTTTTCAAACATTACACCAACCAACTTCTAAATCATAAATAAGTTACAGTATGTCAGACATCACAAGTCTAAAAAATGTATTATATTGAGCTGGCCTTAATTTGTCTTATTTCTACTAATATTTTAACATAACATCTCATTTATGCCATTTAAATTTAGATTTTAAATTTAAATATAAATGTATTAGTTTTTTTTCTAAGTATAGCTACTTCTAAAAACCAATAGATTAAATAATTAATCAAATACAAGTTAGTTCAAGATACAAATAATATAATAATACTACAATATTTCTCTATATTATTATTCTATGTATTAATTTGGACCATATAATTATAACAAATACAAATTTTTAAAAATCTTATTCTTATTCTCCTTGTTCCAGTAGGTAATATTTTTTTTTTAGTTTTTCCTATTTTACTTTTTCTTAGTTCATTTTACCAAACTTACATGGAAATTTTATTAAATAACAGCTTCCAATTAACTAAGTATTATTAATAGTTAATTTAATATGGAAGTAGTAAGGTATATAAGTGGAAATAGCTATGGTTTCCAATACTGTAAGAAAACCTGACTTAAAACAATTAATTTTTATTTAAAAATAAATTATGGGGTTTATTTAGGTAGGAAAAGATGTTTTGAATTGATCTTCGACTGGAGATACATTAAATGATTAGGCAAGAGTCTGGTAAGAATATCATTAAGTTATAAATTAAGCACACTTACCAGTGCAATCTGTAAAGAGTCCCAAAATATCAAATTAAAAATATTATAAATAAATAAATAAACAAGGTTTTATTTTAACAAAATTATGTCAAAATATAAAGAATAAGGTGGAAATGCAACTACCTTATTTCAAGTATAAAATAACATTAATTCCATAATGAAAGCTTATCAGAAGCTGATGTAATGAAGTAACATTGACAGATTAATAAATTTCATTGTATACCCAAGAGAATAGTTAATTGTATTCAAAGTGTATAATAGAAAGTTGTACTATATTGAAATATTTCTGTTTATACAACAGCTTCTATTTAAACTTATATTTTACTTTAATTATTATTGAACAAAAAGAATTCTAATTAATCAGTAATTGAAGCTTATTGTAGAATAATATGTTAATGATATGAAATGTTAATTTATAATGGTAATATTAAAATAAATAAATAATATGAATGGATATGATCTAATTTTATTTATTTATTAATAAAACTTCTTTACTGAAAATTTCCCAGAGTTAGCTAGAAAAGCAATGCCTAGAAAACCTTTTTTCTTTTTCATTATCAGTTTCAAGTAATGCAAAAAAAAAAAAAAAAAAAAAATGGTCCAAAACAGCTTATTAATAGCTTAGGGAGATACTTGATCCACTAATTGGTATCATGGGAACTGAAGAAGTCCAATTTTTTACATCTTGGATGTTTTCCATGATTAATCTTGAAATAGAAAGTCATTAAATGGCTAGGAGAAGAATGAAACCATCAATATTTAATAATCTGATCTACTTACTAATTAACTAATTGATAATTGATAATATTTTATTATAAGTGCAATATTTTATTAATATTACCATACAATTGTCACCATGTATACATAACAAATGTGTAAAGGCTACTTTTCATGAGATCAGAAAATAATTTTATGTTTTACATTTTAATTTCCCCAATGAAAATATTACTTTTCTTAGACTTTTAAAACTTTATTTTTCTGGTAAATTTGATAATTTTGATTTTCCACTTATTGTAATGATATATCATTTTTATATGTATACCATATTTTATTATAAATGTATCAAGTTTTTTTTCCTTACTTTATTTACTTTGTTACTTGAGTCACTTTATTATTTGTTGTGTTTTTGTATATTGTATATACAATATAAATTATGTATCTCTTAATTATATATTTTTATATTTCATATTTCATACAATTTGTTAATAAATACTATTTATATATCAATAATATATTTTTTAAAAGTTTACCTCAATTTATTTTACAATATTCTGAGCTAACAAATAAATAAAATGAATTCTTAAACGTAAATCATAATTCATACAATCAAAACATAAGGTAAAACACTGGTGAGTGTAATTTATGAACGTTGAAACAAATAAATATTTTGATTAAGAAAAAAAATTGAATAATAGCCAGAAAGGCAGAGGCTTTGTACACATAAACTACAAACACTAACATTCTAGTTCAAATAATATTTACTTTTTTTTCCCAACAGGTACTGACTGTTCAAGATATAGACCAAGAAAATTATAGTTTTACAATTTGTGGCTTGTTTAGAAGATGCCTAAAACCGTGTTGTATGGACCTTGAATCTACCATATCCTCCATCCTGAGTGAAGCAAGCATCCATACCACATCGACTGACCTCCTCCAAGAGCTTTTCAATTTAGCACCTTCTATGCCACCATGTCAGTGTCTGGCTTTGGTCAGTTGTGAATCAAAAACTGTCTGTCCACTGTTATTGTTACCCAAAGAATACTTAATTTAATTTCAATAAAGCTTTGAATATGATAATAGAGTTATTTATTAAAATAAAGTTATTAAACTACCTAAACAAAACTTTGTTAACTAATTTTTAGATCATTTATGATGAATATTAGATTTTTTCATACTATTAAATAAATAGATGGGAATAATCTGGATGCTATATTTCTAACCTAACCTATTATTATGGTTTTTTATTTTTATAGTGGAATTCATTCATCTCTTGGATCAACCCAGGCTTATCAAGTGGATACCCTTAATTCGGTAAAAATCTGGTGGTTGATCGTTATTATGACCCAATCACCTCCATACAGAACTTTTGGTCTAGTAACAATACTTATTTACAAAGTGCTGCACCCTTGACCCCTTGTGGATTATAGCGTCACAGATTTTTTTTCTAATGTTAAAGTTATTTTAAAATATTGAAATATAATCTAGATCTGACTACAAGTTTTTATAATTTCATAAATAAAACATGTAATGACAAATAAAATTGCTAGTTAAGAGCCCAGCTTTATTACTTATTCATTCCAAGAATATTTTAAATATTGGAGAAAACATAATTTATTTATATAACAAATCTAATTTCTTATTTAAAAAAAAATGATTAAAAATAAACTCAATATTTATAATATAATTACGGTTATTGAAAAAAAAAATCAAATGGGTGGAAATGATAATGTGC
>NW_027114882.1:305019-337369 GCF_000696795.3 Halyomorpha halys
AAAATATAAATATAATTTAAACATTAAATTCAAAGATATAAATTTTTATAAATGTTATAAAATATTTAGTTTTTGAAATTTCAATTGAGATGACTTCTTCTTGTTGATTTTTCATAATTATTTTTAACCTCACAACTTCTCTTGAATTAGCTATAAATATTTTTGTTTGAACGTCATTTTATTTGCTTGATCATTATCACAAATTAAATAGTTAACTCTTTATTTATTCCAAATATATTAATTTTTATTTCAAAATTATTATAATTGACATTTAGTGATATATATAATTAGTAAAAAAACTATTGCTCTAAATATTTAAGAAAAGTTTACTTTTTCTGTCTAGATCCACTCACATCTTGCCTTCATGAGTTCAAAGAAGCAACAAACCAAATCCGCCTTATCAGTGCCTAGCATCAGCTTAGGCAAAAAATAACAAATGAAATTCTTTTTTCTTTTTAATTACTAATTTGCTCTCTTTACATTAAAAATAATTATTAGTTAGTTTTTAAGTCTTTCTAAACCTAATCCACTTCATATACACAAAAAGAAAAGAAAGTTACTCATATGCTGACCTATGTTCTTTGTAGACTTTTTTTTTTACATTTTTCCAATTAGATTTGTGTTATTTAACTCTGGTTTTTAACTTCTTTGAGGTTTCTCCAATGTATATATGTAGGAAATCTTTGCTGTTGATTTTATATATTATATATCTAGTGTCTATTTTATCTTCAATACTAATCAAGATTTTTCCTAGTTTGTTATCACTGAATATTCCTTCCTAATCCTGTTCCTTTATGGTTATAAGTTGTAAACATATTTTTTTAAAACTTAGTAATTTTAGAAAACCAGCATAGTAAGTTCAAAATTGTGAATTAAATATTATAAAAACAAGATTAAATGAACACCAATTTCTTTTAAGTGATATGGTTCAGAAGATGGGGAAAAATACACAAAATATAAAGCATGCAAAGAAATTAAATAATGTTCAAATTAAATATTTGAAATAAAAAATAGCTATGAAATTCAAATGAAAAAAAGAAGGCTTCTCAAAATATTAAAAAACAAGAAAAATGTATGATGCAATATTTTAATGTAGGCATCACTTATAAGTGAATATAATTATTGGAATTACTTTAAATATGTATGATACTAAAAAATTGAAATTAAAATCAATAAGGGGGAATATAGGGAAAAATAAGGCCTGAATATAAAATTCTTTCTTAAACATAGTTTAATTAAAAATGAATAATTTCAGTTCAATAAAAAAAAAAAAAAATCAATTCCTTTTTATAAACATATTGAAATAAGAATAATTTTGATTAGATTGGAAATTGACATATCAAGAGTTGCTTATTTACAAAATCATAACATGAAAGCAGAGAAGCGTTTAAAAAAAAAAAAACATAATTTTTTTTTTAATTTTCCGATAAAACCACTTAATAATTAAAAGATCAAAAGTACTTCATAAAGCTATCAATCTTAATATTTGAAGTAATAACACTTCAGTGTTAAAAGATTGCATGGTACACATGAACCATAATGGATGAAAGTTAAAAATTATTTTATCAATTTTAGTAAATAATAAAATTATACCATTAAGTTTTCCTCTCAAATAATTACACAGACTAAAAATTTCAAAATAGATTTGAATTTTATAATGTACATTTCAAAAGTAGTTACAAGGTTATAATTGATTGATAACAATGCAAATAAAGTAAGCCCAAATATGAAGAGCAAGAAACGATTACTTTTTCTAGTATATTTCACTATTAAAAGTGATGATTTACTGAATCACAATAAAACCCTGATAACATTATTACTATCTTACGTTATTTCACATCATTCAAAAACCATAGAATTTGAACCATGGTAGAATTAGTTGTTTTAGGATAATAAAAAATTAATGAATTCTTTGAGGTTAAGCCTGAGGTTAATTGAAAGCTGTAGTGGAGCTACATAGTGCAGGACCATCCTCAGGGCAGAGCGGTATCAGAGGGATTGAGAGGTATGAATTCAACTGTAATGTAGGAATTTATTTATTTATTTTAATTTTTCAACTCTACAAGGCCCCCTCAGATCATGTGACCCTGGATAGTTCCCCTCCCTCTTAACTCCTTCCTGGAATTTTATTTGATATAGTGGTATGCATTATAATATTTATAATTGATTAGAAATATATATACTCTTATACAAAACAATGTTGTACATTGTAATTTATTTGTTGAAAAACATAATACAGAAAAAAATACGATATTGTTTTGATTTAAAATAAATTAAAATAGGCTGTGAAATTTTTAAAGTATTATATGTTTTGTTTATTTGCTGTATAAACTCCTGGACAAACATATCGCATCACATGAGTTTTTATCTCTAAAATACAGATAACATTATATTTATTTACAGATAAGTTAGACATAATGAATTGTTTACTAATATAAATACGAGTTAATCCTGTTTCTATTGAATTCCAGAGATTATGAACTCTCTCAGTTCATTTTATGTTTTTCAGAGGTCATTATATTCACTTTCAGTTAATCATTTCTTTAGCTAATGTAATATTAGATAAAAAATATTTAGCTATTTTTTAAAAGTGAATTAAAGATTAGTTGTATTAATGTGAAACTAATGAATATCACTGTTGGTTTACTGACAGTGACCCACCTATCCCACTGAGGGTAAAATTAACATGTTTATATAATGTTTTATTGTCAAGTGTCACTCCCAAATACTTGACAGACTTACAAAAGGAATAGAAGTATTTATTTAAGATCATGTTGGGGGAATAGGAGGAAGGAGGGGTGGAGTTACCATTAAGTGAATCACTTCACTTTTGTCAGTGTACTATACATTGCCCACTTATTTGATTTTGTGATATTATAAAAATAATAATGATAAGATAACATAATTTAAAAAACAAAAAATGGTGATTTTATACTCAGGAAAATTATGTGTAGATAAGAGAACTGTGACCTTCATCAATAAGGTCAAATTTACAAGATGAAAATATGTAAACCATTATTGTATTTTTTAAAGAAAATAGTAATAACTTTGTTTAAAATAAATAAAAATAATATTAACTTTAAAAATACATATGTAACATTAACAATATAACTACAAAAAGGTTTATGTACTTCTAAAGGACCAATAATGTAGACTAATAACTTTGAAATACATTTGGTTTCTAAGCATTACCAGATTTCTAAAATTTTGAGAACTATGATTTTTTTAAATCATTATTTTTTTCTCTAAAAATTTGTAAAAGTGTGAAACTCTTGTAATTATTACATTAGTTTCGTGGTTCTTGTATCTTTGCAACGCTTTCAACTTTTTCCATATCAGAAATAAATGGCAATAACTAATTCTCAGAAAATGACATTACATAAGATGGAAAAAAAGAGGCAATCTTTCTGTGTCAATCTAATTCAGAAATCGATATGGCACAGTTAAATGTCGATTGGCGTAGAAGTAGGTAAGTGAATCATAGATATAATTCCATTCCTCAGAAATTTGTATAAATAGATTTTTTTTTTTTTTTACATTTTGCAAACTTATATATATGCAGAAAAAAATACAAATTATTAAAAACAAATAATATTACTTACGATTTTACACACGTATGCGCACTCCTGCTCATGCATATACGCTCATACACATATTTTTTTTTTTTTTCATTTTGTGGACTTCTCCTTACATAAATGGAACCGAGGCTAAAAAAATGTGTGCCATCTCATAAAACATTTTTAATTATCTTTCACAAAAGTCCTCTCACCATAGACTTGAAATATGAAAATCTGCTACCTTAGGTAGGTCGCAATCAAATTTCATAGGTCCCAGGAATTCAATATATTTCGCAAACATTTGCCTAATTTTTTTCAGTATTTCAATATTTCCAGAACCATTTGGATGTAAAAGTCTCAGCATTCAAAATTGAATCTTCCTAAATGCATCACGAAGTAGTTAATAACAATTAAATTGGTGAAGTTGTAGTTTCTAAGGTATTCGCGTAAATATCACAAATTGTTGATTTCCTGATCTTGGAAAACTAGTTTTGATGTTTATTAGCACTCAAATTTAAGTCCATAACAAAGAAGTTTATAATGAATATTTTTGTGGAGAATTCGTTTACATAATATTTAATAAAATAAATTCTTAAAATATTGATTTTGTATTATTTCGAAAAATATACTACTTTTTAGTAAACTTTAAATTGGGAACTGCTAAACGTAAAGATCCATCTTAAAACAGAAAGCAAAGTGTTATCAATACAAGGTTTCACAAACTGTGTGAGGTTGCATGCTGAACCTGTTCCGAAAGAACTTCATTTTTAAAAAACAGAATCTGAACTCAGAAATCAATTATGAACTAGCTTCTTTCTTAGTATGTTAATTCCATGAAGAAGGAATGATGAGAAAATTTGAAAAAACTATTTAGCATTTTTTATCACTCCACCTACATCTGAAGTGATTGATGGTGGGTTCCTACTTCATCGAGTAATATGGGACTTGGCAGACATTTCTTCAGTTCTTAATTAATGTGTGGAGTATGTTAAAAAATAATAAACACGTTATCGTACTTGATGGCTACGTATTCAGAATACCCTCTTAAAAGGGCGATAAATCTGAAGAACGCCCTGGAAGGAACTAGTTAATCACAATGTTTAATTTTGATGAACCAATGTTATTAAAAGTGTGAAAAAGTAAATTTCTCTCGAATGAAGGGAACGAAAAACAACTTGCCAGAATATTAATTCGGAGATTTTAAATGAATACATCGTTTTCTAACAAGCTCTATGGTGTTGAGCGGGTGGACACAAATAAAATGTTTTATTTGTTACAGTATATATAATAACATGGACGTTCAAACTGTAGTAAGAACAAAGAACGCTAGCTTCGAAGTGATCACAGCAAAGCCTTCTCAACAAGTAGCGCTAAACAAAGGACTCACAATGGCAAGTGATCTACAATCGATATATTCACCACAGAAAAACATGGATACGATAAAAAATGAACTTTTGTATCACACTTTAACATAGAGCCGTTGTTCCCAAAGTGAACTGTACAATGGAATTCCCCAAGCGTATTCCAGGTATGAAGCAAGCGAATACCACTTTCTCAAAATATTTAAAACAGCAAATATACAGTGCATTTCAGTATTCACTTTACACTGTTTCTTATTTCCCTAAATACTCAACCGCTCCAAGAATAATTGCGACGACATTTTTATATACGTTTTTAGCTCAATACTAAGTGCACCGCAATGCAACTACAGCTGACGTCAGTGCTGTCTGAAAAAAAGTAATTACTGTTCTGTATGCCGGATCGTTTCTTCGATCTTCCTCTCTGAATCAAATGTGCTGTAAACTGTTTACGGAATCCTCTGTGCTGAATATATTCAACTTGGCTGTTCTTTTTCCAACTTGTAAAGCTACTCGGTTGCATCCAGTGACAGATTTTCTACAAAGTAATTTCTGAAATGTTTATTCTACTAACCTAGAAGTACAATGAGGTTCGAAGAATACTAAAGATGGATACTAAATCCTACAATCGATTTTAGAACAAAACCCATTAGATCATTTAATAATATTGCCTAAGAAGTGCGGAAATAATGATGGTTGTAAAAAGCAAGGGATGAAATGTTCTCTAACATGCTATAATTCTAGAGGAACGCCTTCTACCAAGATACCTGATGAACTTCATGATAAACTAAACTTGAAGGATGGCCAAGATATTTTAACTATGGTGACGAATTAGAAGACCTACAATCTGACCAACTGCAATTAATTTTGTATTTTTACTTTTTTTTTCAATCCCATAAACATTGAATCCAACTTCGCACAGTGGTGCCAGAGCGGAAAAAATCGATTTTCGAAAGCGCTGATTTCGATTATCTACTATTCGATATCTGAAACAGCAGAGATGGCCATTGAAAAGTATTCATGGTACTATATATCATCCACGGTGCATAAGATTTTGTTGCGTTATGCTGAAATAGTGCAGAAGTCGGTTCTCTCAGTCGGAATATTGTCGGAAGAGGCATAAGAAAGTAGAAATAAGGATTACAACACTTCCAGGATTAGAAACTCGTGGAAAATGTTTTGTATGTCTACCAACGAAGACGTGTTCCACAAGCTACTGGAGACTTCGGATCACGAACAAGAGACTCGAACTAAAGGAAAAGAAATCCAGAAATCAATGAAGGAGCTAAGGAACTGTTAATCTAATTTCCTTAAATTTGAAATCGTTAGTGTCTTTTCAATTTGAACAACGTTTGACTTTGAATCCCTAGTTTTATTATTTACAAAATTCTCCAGTCTTTTAAGCTAATGCTTGAATTTTTAATTGTAAGCATTATTTAATTTAAATATACACTCAAAATACTGGTTACAATTTATTTTGATGAGTACAACATATTCCGAAAATTTTGAAATTTGTATCTTGCCAATAAGCTTTAATTTCCTCATTAGTTGTTTAAAATTTTAATATCTACAGTTGAAATTGATGTATTTTTTTGTTATGAGTCGAATGAGACCGGCCCTAAGTTTCCATATCAACTCGTTCTCGAGATATTGAATTTTGCCCGCTTTTTGGTCATTCTGCATTTTAATTATATAATTACACCAAAATGAGCGTGAGTTACATAATATAAAACGCACAAAAAAAATTGAGGTTCATTAATAAATTCGATCATTGATAATAAGTGATTTGACGCAGAAGGAAATGAACATTAAATTATATGCAAGAAAACTTTTTCTAGAAATGCATAGTATAGGAGCTATTGATACAAAATTTAAAATAGACGTGAAAAAATGAGGGTGTGACATAAGATTGAACGCCCTACTCACATATTTTTTAGTTCACAAAATACCACAGTCATGGATCCTATTGAGGTTATTGCGGCGTATAAGATGGGAGTGTAAGGTTGTGGAACTTAGTAGTGAACGGATCCCTAAAATGTTAATAAACACAGAACCGACGGGTAAACGTCCAAGGAGTAGACCGAAACGTAGATGTGAGGATTGCGTTAAAACTGATTTAGTTGACAGAGATAGAAGACCGTCACAGGACAGATGTATGTAAAAAACGAGTGATGATGTCGACATCGAACCTTTGGGTTCACTAAGCCTTTGTTATTATAAACAACTTATGTAGAGGGAGGAAGGGGGACATGTCTTCCCACCTCAAACTAGCGCATGCGCATTAAATGCGCATCTTAATTTGTCAAGCTAAAGATGCATCGATTGTTTTCTTCGAGCTACTTACTCTTGGCTCCTCTGTTACTATTTTAACCTCACCACCCTCCTCGCACTAAGTAGTTCTAATCTATAAAACTGGCAGTGCGCATGATTCCTTTGTCTCCACTGCATGATTCACCTCGTTCGATCAGTGCACACGGAGTTGAACACCTGTGACTATTGCAAGGCTTCTAATCCCACTATTTAAAGGTTTCTTATCAGCACTACCTGAGTCATACCTTCTTCAACCTCATTGACAGATGTTTTTTATCATCTGTTGAATTTGGGAACTACGGGTATTGTATTTGAAACCTACTACAGTCATAAATAACTGCTACCGAGACAAAACATCCACGCGCGAGATTAGCAAGTGACGCGCGAATGATCAACTGAGAGCTACAATTGAGATATATATAACGCTGACCTCATTTGACCTCAAGGCGCTCTTCTCATTGTCCCGGACACAGCGCAGAGGGCAGTCCGCAGAGGTCACGGCCTGCATGAGGTATATATTATGCAATATCTTATCTATTACATAATACTACTACCTGTAACGCTAGGTCTAGCAATGTAAGGTCGAAGTATAAGTTTCTAAACCAGTAAGGTCTAATGTTAATTAGAGGAAAGATTGATTTTTGTATCTCCAAAATGGATCTGGAGAATTGAAATATTTTGCTAAAACCTTTAGACTGCTGGAAATTATTTTTTTTTTTGCTACAATTAACACTTTTTAGAAGCTATAATTAATAGTATTAGCTACGTGTTGTTCGAGTTGAATCTCAAAGATAAAATGAATAGCAGAGTTTGATCCTGTATAGACCTTTAATGCGTTGAATTTTCAAACTGTTGGTAGTTCCCCAACATAAATATTATAGCGCAAAAATTTGAAAAAATACTAAACCACAATTTTAAGGATGGCATGTATATATATTCTTTTAATCTCGAAAAAAACTAAGGTTTAGGATCTGTTTCTTCTTTAAGAAATTGCACAGCATGAATTATGAATGATGTTAATTTTAGTTTGATTACTTTGCCAACACAGTAGATAGACAAAAATGGCTCTAGATTTCTAGACGAGTATATGCTGAATACAAGGCAGTTTATTCGAAAGGTATAGGAAAATCCTCCGATTAAGTAATTTCAAATTCTAGAGCGGTATGCCCTTTGCTGGCCACCACGAGAGGCAAAATTTTCAAAAAATATAATTTTATTTTTCTGTTGCTATAAAATTTCGTATTTTAGGGTTTTTCGATGTAAGAATAATGAATATCTACTTTATTCCTACCAAGAGTAGAACAATTTAACCAAAGATATGCTAGGACGCCTCTGTCACCCGATTTTATGCAGAGTTGAAGTGGCTTTACCCCTCCTTCCGTCGTAAATATTTCCTTGCTTCCTTTCTCTATCAAGTCATCCAATCTCGCCGTCCATTGTACATCTCTGATATCCTTCAATTTAAGTCCTCAGTGCATTCCCGCAATACCCGCTCACGGTCTTCGGACTTATATGTAACTGCCCATCGAACCGCAGCCTTTGGTAGATCTTTCTCATCCTTTCCTCTTCCCTCCTTTATTCGTAGTTCTAATACCCTTTCAATCTTCAAATCCCGTATCTTCGACTACTTTCTGTCCTCCCAATTCCGGAAGAATAACAATTGAAAGTTTCAAAAAAGCTTTATATATTTTCTGTATTTTATGTCTTAGATCTTCGTTTATAATTGTAAATATCTACACTAGCAGAAATTATATCTGTTCATTTATTACTTTTTAGTTTAATTGTATTTGATTCTTTATAATTTTTTTTCCCTTTTATTTACTATCAGAAGTCATCTTATGTTTTATGATATGACAAGTGGTTTCATTTTATCATTATTTTATATATGCTGTTAATTATGGTTGTTTAATTGTATATTTTTAAATTCGCTGTATTGTTTTGTTTTATGACATCTTGTAATTTCATCTCTATTTTGTAATTTACTCTAAGGCTCTAAAGTCTAATTTTGACGCTTGTAGATTATTCTAAAGGGATCAATCCCAGAATAAATAAAGATTATTATCATTATTATTATGTACTATCTTGAGATTTAGTCGGGATTACAGGATAATTGCTGGAGGCAATCATCCAAAAATAAGTTAATTAGTTAACTTATATTGAGTCCTGAAAAACTATTATTATAATTTAAGTCTTTTCCGAAGGCATGTTTTGTGTTTACCAGTTACCAATTAAATATCTTTATTTCTATAAAATATCGTTATCATTAATTGTATAGTGGGGTGGTATTGTGTAATATAATAGTAAATAAACATTTTTTTTTTTTTTCCATTGGCGCGACAGACCGTGAAGGTCCTAAACTACATAAAGGAAATAAGTGAATTTATTTACAAGTTATTAATAAATGATGCTATTAAAATGATTGAAATGATCCAGATAAATGGTTGCCATAAAATATGATTATTACACTATTACTTATTGCTTAATATATACTTATAGCTGCAGATTTGAATTATTCATGCCATGGGATATAGTAGTGTAGGTGTCGTCTTGTTCATAAAGGATGGTGTCCAGGTCTCATAGCCCTTCTTATGGCTTCGTCTGGTAAAAATGCATCTTGCCCTCTCTTCTGTTTTCTTACTTCTGCTGCCTCCCCGACTTCTGCATCTTCGTCTTCCATCTATTCTCTTTACTTCTGCCTCCACATGTTTCAAAAAGGGGCGTCGCCTTTTGAGAATCTCATTTCTTCATTGGCTATCATCAGCCACGCCCAAGAAAAATACGTTATAGAGGATGGTAGATTTAGAAAAGTGTTTGGTGCAAGTTTTATTTATAATTGACCTAACCTCAGACAAAGCCAGCAGGCCATACCTGCTTTTTATAGATTTGCTCAGGACCCTTTCACCTGCGAATTGCCCTTTGTTGACAGGCACATACCCGGCACAGGTATGAGAAGACATATGGCAAAGACCCCTATAATATTAATAATTGCTAAGCCTCGATAAATATCAAATTAAAGTGCAACAAATATTTTAATGAAATGTATCGTGAGAGTTGTGTTATTGGAAAATCACACAAATACGGGATAACGGCAACTATAGAAAGACACTTTTTTAAACCTAGAGATTTGTAAATTAAGGCCTAGTTAGCCCGCCTCAAACTGGAGGACAGACCATCGTCCCTAACTTGTGACTTCGTGGACGAAACAGTAGAACATTCGTTCTTCTGTTGTCCAGGTTTTACTCATGAAAAAGAAGGAAAACTTAGTCGCTTGGATGATTTCTAGGCAGGAGGATCGGAGTGCAGTAGCTTACTAAGCAGCGCAAATTGGTAGAAGGCTCAGAGCAAAAGTGCGGGAAAGAAGAGGCCAGGCAGTGGCATAGCTTAAATAAGAGGTACAAAGAAGTTGTAGGTGAAAGCCCTTCTGCCCCGTGAAGTAATGCTTGACAGCGGTTCCGAGGGGTGCTAAAGAAGAAGTGGGAGGTAATTTTACAGTGAGTAGGAATCTCACATTGTTGTGTAACGTTTTATTTGTTGCACTTCGTCTTATGATCGATTTTCCCCTACCTAAAAAAAATAAATAAAAAACTAATAAAAAAAAAAAAACACGCACGCATAAATAATAGCAATAAAATAAATAAATAAAACCAAACAATTAGGTTGCATCCTGTCAGTAGTTGTTGAAAGCGAATAAAAATGTCGCGATATCTTAATCCGTTTCTTGGTACGAGACAAGGGTAGTAACAACACTGTTGAAAGCTCTAATCTTCTAAATAGATTAAGAATCGATTTATGACCTACAATCGATAATGTGAATCTTTATCAAACAGACTGCACCACTGTCGAAACAAGAAATTTTTTTTGGAATATGAAAAATAAGATTAATTTTTATTGAGATCTAGGGAATACTGAGAAACCAGATAAAATTCACAGTTTTGTTTTAATGATTTTTTTTTTAAGAATTGATTAGTTGAAAACATTTAAAAATAATAAATTGATAAGGGAACGCTTTCATCTGAAATATGGGCGAAGAAGTTATACCAAATTCTTTGCCAAAAACTATTTCAACCTAAGTAAAGAAAAATAGACAAGGAAAATTAATTATTTTTTTTACTAGTAGCCAAGAAGAGGCTCAAAATCTTACAAGTAAATAGAAAGATTTTAAAGTTAGTTGTAACAAATTATTTCAGTTGAAAAATAAGTGGATGTTATGTGAGATATAAGGAAAAGTATTCTGTCATAAAGAATAAATATTCTTTTGCCTACTTAAACACATAATTGTGTTATTTATCAAAATTATAAATTATGTTTTTCAATTTAAATAGAAATAAATGAACATTAAATTAAATTTTCCTCAGATTCATTACTTTGTAACATAGCACCTTCATCTAATTAGGCTTTAAATTATCTATTCAGCTGTTTAATCGTAACAGATACATTTTGTAGCCCTAAAATAATAATTAAATATCCTATTGAAACAAAGAAGCTTCTGTGAAGTACAATGTTTTGGAGGTAGGGATCGTCAGATAAAGAATAAGAAGATAAAGATTGATAAAAAGTTCGGTCAGACGGCTACCTGCAGAGTCTGCTGTCACATGGCGTTTTTAGGTGAGTTTATGTATGTTCCGTTATTATTAATTATATAAATAAAAATACACATAATTACTATTAAAACCTTGAATTTTATTTATTGTTTTTATTCTCTTTTAAAAAAATGGCTATACAGAGGGCATTGCAATAATTTACCGTCAACTTTAAAATTGTTTGTCCCTGACAAAGAAAATTATTTAATTTTTATTTTATTTGTCTTTGAGGATAGCCTCATAAAAATAGAGTTGACTACAACTCGATATAGTGGTAAATTATTTTTAAAAATATAGTAAAAATTTAGAAAAAAATAAGTAAGCTAAAGTTATAAAGAATTAATTTAAAAAAAAAGAATGCAAACCTACCTAAACATAGATATAAACATTATACAGTTATAATCTTGTATAAAAAAATAACAATTACAGGACTATCATCGCATGAAAGATATCAGTCAGGTATTCATAATAAAGGATCTAATTCTAAGGATATTATCTAAATAATTTTAAATATTCCTGAAAAATAGAATATTTGTTGATGTTAATTATTTCCCCAATATTTAATTAATCATTACCAATATAGGAGAAATGAGAGAGTAATGTTTTAAATAGTGAATTTATTTCAAAAGATTATACCAATATATAATTTATCATAAACATATAAAAATGTAGCAAGGAACATTTTATTTTATTTTCAATTGATAAAAAATTTTTTTAATTATTTTATTTTTACCTTTTAGTTCTAGAGTAATTTTTTTTGTACTGTGTGAATGTGTTGGTAATTGTCAATTAAAAAACACTAAAAAGTTTGCATTGTTTGAGAAAAAAAAATGTATTTTATACATATAAATGATTGACCGTATTATTTCAAATTATGAAAATTATGGTCAGGGGTGCAGTCAAAAGAAAACAAAAAATAGTTAACAACTATTGATTTAAATAAATATTTGTAAACTATTTTTTATTTTATTTTGACCGCTCCCTTGGCCATCTTCTTCATAATTTAAAAATATTTAATTGGTCACTCAAGTAATAAAATAAATACGTTTTAAAACTTATTAAAAATTACTTCTCTTATTTTTATTATCTGTCAACATTTTTCGTAAAAATCAAATTTCCTTTTTGGTTTTTATACATTGAATTTTTTTTGTCTAAAAAAAATTGGTAAATGGTTTAGACAAGGGAGCACAAATTTTGGATTACAGCTAATTTGATAAAAATTTAATCCTAAAATTTTATAAAATTCCATTTTCAAACATTTTCCTCTACGAGAAAAAATATACTTTGAAATACTAGTTGTATAGCAGTTGAATCTTATTGCAGGCTGCATTTCAGACTGACCATGAAATTGTCTAACTGATTAACTTCGCTTTCTGTACTTTCAAAACATCTTGTTACGACAATATTTACAATAAATCACTAATAATTGAATTAATTTGTGGAACTACGTTTATCATTAATTAATTTTTTCTATTTTTTTTAAAGTCGATTTGTATAACTTTATTGTTTATTTTATATAAATCAATTGAATGATTCGATAGAAAAAAACATTTATCGCTTTATTTTTGTTTTCCAATTAGATAACTTAAATAGCAATTAAAAGCCTTATAAATTACTGACAAAATTTCGACGACTAGACTGGAGATGAATTTAATGATTTCTTAAAACAAAAGATTCAAAATCAATTTATATGGTTTGATATTCGTTTAATATTATATTTGCTTTCTGATATATTAGTATTTGTATTTTTCTTCTACAAGAACTTAAACCAGTGTAAGTTTATACCGATTCGTGAGAATCTTTCTCAAGAACTTAAAAAATTACACAAGGAATATCTAAACTCCATACGAATAACTTTTCATAAAAGTTTCTGTTGTCATCATCCTCAAATTATAAAATGCAAAATCAATTCGGGCGTTGAAACAGCTGCCTTATCCCAACATGAATTATTACAAGAAGTTGATGCATAAAATCCCCAGTTAATATAACATACATTTCTTAATACATATATATGTGTGTATATATTTTAATCAAGCAAGAATTTATTTATTGATAAATATTACAATCTGCCACAACGTTAGTTTCTATCATACTTAACACGAAAACTTATTTCTGGTGGTTCTAAAACTCTTACTTATTATCTAATTAATTTAATAAAGTAATGAATTAGTTTTTTTTCTATTATTCTACTCTATTATAAAGTTGGCTCTATTCTAATATCCGAATACAATACATTCTTGATGCATACATATTTGAATCCTTAAGAACCACAAAATCTTATATTATTGACTTCATCACTTTCGATTGAATAAAGTTAAGTTCAAAAAGTTAAATTACCAGAATAAACTCTTGAAGTCAGGTGCACAAGGCTTCACAGACATCTGGTACAAAATTGGAAAAGAGGGCTTATACAGGGCAAACCCAGATATGCCAATGTTACCTGCAGCCTTAACAGTGTCTTTCGGGAATCAAGGGTCCCACTCGAGGCAAAGGTTCATCAAAAGTGTCAGGGAACATTCTCAGTAGAGCTTAATATTCAGTGTGATCTTCCAATCTCAATTCTTTTAACAGCTGAGATGTGGTCCCTGGCGTATTTCTCCGCAAAATTTCAGTTCTTCTTGTAGCACTTCACAAGATTCATGAACAAAATCATGGCAAAAATCGCGCCAAATTTTATGTAGTTCAATGCGGAATGAAGAGATCATCCTGATATGAACTGGATATGATGGCGCTGAACCCTTAATACGGAAACATACCAAAAAATATGTAATATCTCAGTATTAAAAAATTTCTGAAAGATTATTTTATCATAAAATAGAAACCCAGTCGTTATCGGTTCATGTATGTATATATATATATATATATATATCGTAATGGCATTTAACTTTAAATCCAATTTTCTCAGTTTTATCTACAGAATGTTGTCTAATTATTAATAGATAAATATCTAAATACACAAAGAAAACATCTTTATTTAATATTTTTAGTGCAGTTGGCATTATCAGGTGCTTTTTATAAAAGTCAATCCAACTATACTAAGAGATAATAATTAATTAATTTTAAGGTATAATTAAAATATAAATCTGTAAAGTAATCAACAGTGAATTTTTATCACATAACAATGATTTTAAGGCAAATCAAATTTTCCTGTTGATCTAAATAAAGAGATAAATAAACGAGCAAAATAGTGATACAATTATGATTATTCGTCCATCATACCGAGTGGCTTTGAACTCAAGAGTGGAAAATCATTTTCATATTCAACAAATAAAAAACTCTCATAAACACAACATATGTTCATATGCCATAGTATCTTCGGAATTGAAACAGTTATTCTTAAAATAAACTGTATTGGTTTCAGAAATGGGCTGGAATGTGCCCATGACTCTCTTCTTCGTTGCCTTCTTGGTTGGAGGAGGCCATGCGCTGAGGGTAGGAGTTGGAAGGGCGGACATCACAGGGCCCGCTGCAGAAGTAGCTTTTGTAAGTGAACATTGTATACATAATAAGAAAATTATACATAAGCATAATGTATTTTTATTTAATTATATATGTTTAATATTTATTTGCTCCCTTACTTAAAATATTAATGCACTTACTGAGATACAAATTCTTCATTTTAGTATGAATAAATAATAAATAAAATTAAGATTACAACCGCTTTGCGTTTCTCAAGATTTTCAACAACTATATTTTGATAAATTTGCGCTTTAAGATGTCGCGCAGCAAGGCGAATGATCAATTCTGAACAAAATACGAAAAATTCAGATCAAGATATTGGCTATAAATTATATAAGTTTGTTTTAATGCACCATAGCTAATAGATATTAAATATTTTTTGCCATGGAAGCTTATTTGTTAGTTATTTTAATGTTGAGTACTGCCTTTCATCGTTGTTTATTTTATTATCACAAACGTCATTCATATTTCAATTTTATTTTGTATGATTGACGTCAATAACCACTTGTTATTAAAACGAAGGAACAATTTTAGTTTAACTCAGTTCTTAACTCCGCGGAGCATAGTTTTAAAAGAAATTTGAGGAAAATCCAAAATGTCAGATTTGTTAACCTACTTCACGCGATGCTACTAACTCCAAGGACCCGAATTCGAATCCGGCTGGGCAGAAAATTGTTTTCTGTTACACTGTAGCCGTGAGTCGACCATGTGGATTCAGGAGCCCTCCTGGGGTCCAGCCTACTAAATTGGGTACCCGTAATTAGGTAAAAATGTGGCGGTCGAACGTGATTCTGACCAAATCAAATCCTTGCACAACCGTTGGTCTTGTAACAGTACTTCCTTACAAAGTACTGAACCCCTGGGCCTTCATGGGTTCTAGCAGTGAAGATTTAATTTTTTTGTTAACCTACTTCAAACCGTGTAATCTTAGGTGGAATGTTTTTCGCAATTAAACACTTAAATTAAAGTCGGGGTCACTTTAGGGCTAATGTACTCATTGTTTTTGTAATGTTGTGTTTTAATAGAAATGAAATTTATTGTTAACAAGTGTTCAAATCCAAGAGAATTAGTAAAATTAGAATATCCCTTAGCACAGCTGGGATAATTAAAACATTTTCATTTAGTTTTTATTAATTTTATTCATGAAAGAAAACCTTATCTCATCTATCAAGGCTATTAGGCAATCGAATTAAATGAAAGTATTTAACAAAAGAAGTATTTGTTAAAAGCGTATAACTCTTCAATTGTTTGTTTTGAGGAAAATTCAAAAATAATTCTCTGTCAAAACATTTTTCGCTGCAAATTGAATTCTAGTATATCACTTCATGTAATCTAATCTGTATTTATTTAGGTACAAATTGTGCTTCCCTGTCCTGGCTCAACTTTTGAAAAGATCGATCAATTCAACAATCGTGCACTCGAGCAACAAGATACAGTTTCAAAACGAACCAAAAACACTCCAAAACGAATATTATATATTTCATAGAAGAGTTGGAAGAATATTTAAATGGAATTTCAGAGGTAGGAGGAAAGGTAAAAGGAACAATAACACCCACAAGAAGAGAGGCAATTTAGGAAGGGGGGGGGGTGAAATAAATGAGTTATACCTACATTCAGAAGAATTATTTAAAGTGCTCTTCGAACAATCTTTACCTCTTAGTAGGTAATCCAATCTCTAACAAACGTATTAAAGCCCTACTACCATAATCCTGATGTTTTGAAATATCTTATCGTCTTGGATCGCGGTTCCCAAACTTTTTTCGCAGCGGTACCTTTCTTGGACCATTAAAAATTCGCGGCATCTAAAATAACCTGCAACGGCCGAGCTAAAATAAATTTACAGCACCCAGTTTGGGAACCACTGGCTTAAATCACCACAAAATTGCTAGTGTATAACGAAGTTCAAAATCCCTTGTTTTGTAATTTTAAAGGTTAATTCAACTGGATATGAGGATAAGTAATTTCTACTCCTTTGAGTGGGAGAGCTGTGTTTCACATAAAACAGTATTAATCTATATCCATTCACATTGTAGATGATACATATATAATACAAAATATGTTATGACTTTGAAGGGAAGTTTCTGTTCCATCAAATGATGATTAATTTAATAGTTTTAGACAAGAATTGATAAACAAATATGTATAAAATTGAAAAAGAGAAAAGCAGGACAGAAATGTTGTTTAGCAGGGAACAGATATCCTTCCTCCCTAGATGCATACATGAATTGGAAAACATTCTTCCTAAGAAATACAAAATATAAATTCCACCTATGGTTCTGAGTCATGAATTATGGCCTCAAATAGTAAATAGCCAGATAATTTTAACATAGTAACAAGAGAGAGAGTAAGAACTAATGCTTAATAATAAGGAGTTTATAATAAAATAGATATCTGTTGTTTAACCAAGCTATAAAAAGTGAAAATTGAAGTACAAGTGAGAGGAATGGCACAAAATGACTCTTGAACAAGCACTCGTGGAGCTAGATGAAGAGGATTGAATTGTCAAGAAAACAAAAATAATATGTCAGAATAAGATGTTACTACAATAGTCCATATTGTTATTTATAGTTTGTTTTGAAACCATTCTGATGAAAAAGAAAGATTAATGCACATTAACCAGATTAATGGAATACCAAATTACTAATAAGATATTTACTTATTTTATTCCTTATTTTCTAGCAAATTTAGATCATAATAAACTGTAATTAATCTATCTCATATAAACAGATGGGGTATGCACACCCAGAACAGAGAGGTACAGGACTACATCTACGACAATTCGCCAGAGCCTTTATAATAGATGATGGCCAAACCAGGCTGGTATTTGTTAACTCAGACTGCTGCATGATGGGTACCTTTTTACGGAAAGAGGTATGTCTGAATATTTTGTTTGATATTAAAAATATGACAAGTTATTGGTATTTAGAATAATTATTTAATGTATGAGAGCATTATGAGCCTTTTTCAATAAGTAATACAAATTTAAACTATTTATTACAAACAAATTTATTGTGGTTGTTCTTTTTTTGGTTGGATTAATTTTTCTTAATATCATATTAATCAATAAAATTAAGTAAAATATTTGAATCACATTAAGCCCTCATTTGTTATTTTAAATTATATAATAATATCAAAAATTTATTTTGTACATAAATAGTTTACATTATTGTAACATTTTGGTCTTTTGTCACAGTGTTATAGGAGTTAATTATTAATATATTAATTTAAAAGTTGTATTAACAAGTATAAGAAATAAATAGATTTTACTTAAATAAGAATATAAAAAATTTGATTTATGATTTTGATAATATGTATTTATGGGTAACTTTTATGAAGAGTTGAATTTTTTATAGCAGGTATAAAAAGAAACCTCAAGATAACATTATGAAAAAAACTGAGAATAGCATAATTTTAAATAACTTTATACACACAGAATCTACAGTTGTACAATTGAAAATAGTTTTTATATAATGATAGGGGTAAAGAAAAAAATAGCCAATATAATGGCCAAAATGTTAGAATAATGTAAAACATATATGTGAAAAATTAAATTTGTATTATTATATAATATAAAATTTAAAAAAAAAAACAGAACTTAATGTGGTTCAAAGGTTTTTATCTAATCTTTTAAAACTATTTAGTTTATTATAAATTATTATAAACTTTGTATACTGAACTAAGTGATAACTTACTCTATTCTGCTTGCAATTATTTTTTAGGTGTTGAACCGTTTGAAATACGAGACTGGAGATCTGTATACAGAGGAAAATGTAATGATGAGTGGTACCCACACACACTCCACTCCTGGAGGCTATTTGAAGGACATAATATTTGACCTAAATTCATGGGGTTTTGTTCCAGAAACATTTGAAGCCTATGCTACTGGAATCACCAATGTAAGTTAATTCATACAACTATATTCTGGTATGATTTGAGCTGTACTTAAAATGTAAATACATCTTATTATGAAGCATTTTTCTTAATCTTTTTTATTTTTCAATAGTTACTCTGTAGCTACTCAGATTTTCCAAAACCTATGAAATTTTGATGGATGAGATTCATCTGAATAACAAAATAATTATGTTTTTTTTTATTAAAAAACATGAACGTTATTGAATAAATGAGTAACATCTAGTATAAATTTACACTTATTATTTTTTATTACTGCCCATTTTTTAGTATCTTATACTATTTTTTTTTTTTTAAAGCCTGTATTGAATTTATTTATCAGTAACATGTATTTTATTTATTCCTGGAGAATAAGATCAAAGAATACATCTTGTACTTAATTGATTTTTAAAATGTTATCAATATGGTCATGGGATTATATATTAACCTTTTAGAGGCTAAGATTCAAAGATATTGATGTCCAAGATTCAATCTTCAATCAAGAGTCAATTTGTTTTAATGGTTCATGAAATTTCATTTGTAGAATCAGAATAAGATATTAATGAAAAATTTCAATTATTGAGTAAACAGCTTTTTTTGGTCATAAAGGGAAATGGTGGAGGGGACTAGGCCTACCATTAGGAAAGTCTGTCAAATGTTGATCTTTGTGCAGGTTGGGTGTTATTTTTCTTCCTGATTTTGATAGCATGCAGAGGTGACTGTTATTAAAGCAATTGAACATAGTTCATCAAAGTTGAAGATTTTTTTTTCATAGTAGATGATGCTATATAGAACTAATTTATTGATTAGTATTAACAAAAACAATATTTGATATCACTAAGGTTTAAGCAAAGGTCTACACTGTTTAAGTTACAGTAATAAGTTTTATTATTTGTTTTGTGGTCAAAATTGTTTATTTGTAATCTAAACAATTTGTAAATATAATTATAATCCTTTTTAGTCTGCCTCTGCCTGGACTTGCCTTACATTATTACAATTAATAATAATGAATCACAATATGACTCATTGTATCCAAACAAAAAGGTATTTTTCCAATTTCAAATTTTAAAATTCAAAAAAATAATTACAATGAAGTGAGGTGATGTTGACCTAACACTAAAAAAAGGCTAAGAGTTTCATCTGGCAGCTTAATATCTTGGAAACCCTTAAGTATTTTGATTAAGTAATATATAGTAACATAAGCTGTTATCCTACTTCATTTCAATACATTATATATATATATACATACATATATACATTATCGTAACTGTTCATGAAGTGATATAATACACCAGTAAGAAATCACAACTACATTATTTGTTACAGTATAAGATAACTTTTTGGAGTCATTAAAAATGCACAAGAACTTGTGTTATCATGAAAAAAAGATAAATTGTGTTTTGGAACATTTTTTGGGTCCCTCTTGTAAAGCAGTCATATTTTCAATATACAAGGTATGACTTCTTAGGCATTTATCTATTAACCTGCTATAATATGTTTTCAGAGTATTCTGCAAGCACATTATAAACTGGAGGAGGGTAAAGTGGAGTTTACAAGTGGCGAAATTCTAAATGCAAACATAAATAGAAGTCCTACTTCTTATCTCAAGAACCCACCAGAAGAAAGGGCTGAGTAATCAATTTATTTTTAAATAGTATAATTTTTAATGTTAATATAGGAAGGTTACAAAGGGGGAAAAAAGAAGGCAACTTTTTCCCAAAATGAATAACAAGGTTCCTTATTGATTATTGATTATTGAACTAAGTAATAAAAAAAGGTTCCTGATTGATTTTCGATGTAGTATATGATGATAAAGTTAAAATAAGAGAAAAACAAGCACAAACAGCTAAAAAACGCTTTTGAGTCATAAGTGTAAAGTTTAATAGGCTTTTCCAAGGTAATCTTTGTTCTCCTGAATACTTAGGAAAATATAAGTTAAGCCGTTTTCACTATAATCTTCATATATGATAGTTTGAAAAAGAGCTATACAAAAATTAGTTATAAATAAAACTATGGTTAAATTGTTATAGATATGATATTTAGTTATTATTGATTTATCCCTGACAATTTAGCTGCAATTTTAATTATTACTATTTTTTAAGCAGCTCTAACTGAAATTTAATACAAAAGGAAAACAATACTTTAGATTTAGACTTATTCATATAATCTATAACTGATGATTTGATGTCTAATCATAAAAACTGATCATCGAATTAATTTTTATTAAAAATAATTGTATTAAAATTGAATTTATATAGAGGCTATTTGAATATTAGCCCCAAACATAAGGCATCTGAAACGATAGACCTTGCCCCATTCAAGATCTATCAAGTCATAGAGCCAAAATAAGATTTAATATCCTATCTTCTTATTCAAAATAATGAAATATCTTTTTCATGAAAATGAAGTGACAATAACTTTGTAAATTCATAAGAACATTGTGCAAATATTTTTTTTTTATTATGCAAATTCCTTTATTATACAAGAAACATAAAATTAAATTGAATAATTTTCAGGTATAAGTATGATGTTGATAAGACATTTTCTCAGTTGAAATTTTACGGATCAGATGGAACACCATTAGGAGCTTTCACTTGGTTCGCAGTGCATGCAACTTCAATGAACAACACTAACAAATTGATATCGAGTGACAATATGGGACTAGCTTCAATAATGTTTGAACAACGTGTTAATGAACCACACACCAACATAATCGGACAAGTACGTTATTAATAAATAATGACCTAACAATTAATTTTAATAAATATTTCATAAGATGCAATAAAAACACTGTTTTCCAATGTTAGCCCATTTTCAATGTTTCTTGATTCACTAATGTTCTAACTTAAGTCTCCTTTTCCTGTTGTAACTAAAAGTTTCAAAGGTGATATTAGACCATTGCTAAATTGAGTTTTAGTGGGGCAGATTGGTTTTGAAGGATCCCCCTTCTTATATACTCTAGGCGCTTTACTTTAGTCCTTCCTCAGTAAAATAATGACTCGATGTTAAAATTCTTGGATCAAAATATATATAAATATAAATGTCATAATTCTTAATTGAAAAAATTAATTAATTAAATTTTATATAATTTAAAAAAAATATGCAATATTTCAATACAAAGAGTACTTTTTAGTAAAACACAATTTTAGCAACAATTTAATACCAACATCTATGCAAAAATGTGATTTTCATTTATTTTAAAAACTAATACTTATATGGACTACATAACTGTCAGATTAAGCATAAATAAGTATTGTAGTTTATACCATAAATGAGGCATAATATCTTATACCATATTTAAACCAATATAAATAAGTAAATAATTAAATGAATTTTTTTAACACCTTGAAATCTTTTTGAAACTCTTGGAATGAAATAAACGGAGAACTATGTTGTCACCACAAGTAATTCCCTGTTTGCATGTTGAATTATATAATATTTTGAGTATCAATATTAATTTTTAAAATAAAAAAATAACTCAAACAAATTTAAAATTAATATTTTTTTCTATTCACCATGTTAGGTAAATATAAATAAATATATTAAAGTGTAAATCAATCACTGTTATAGGGTCCTTTTGTGGCAGCTTTTGCCTCATCAAACTTAGGCGATGTCACACCAAACATCGCTGGTCCCAGATGTGTCAAGACAGGACTTCCCTGTGATGCTGAAACTTCAACCTGTGCTGATAAAAGTGACAAGTGCATAGCATTCGGACCAGGAAAGGACATGTATGATAGTACACATATCATTGCCAGCAGAATAATGGAGAAAGCTTATGTAAGATTATGTTTCTACTTTTACTAATAATTAATTTGATAATAAAGAAAAAGAGCTTCCCTTCCCTCAACATAATAACAAATATCTTATCCCTTATAATTCTCAATTAATTTTTTTTCAGGAAGCTTGGCAAAAGAAAGGGGAAACTATAAGTGGAAATATATCTGTTGTTCACCAATATGTTGACATGCCTTCTCAGAAAATATTGTACCGCAATCCCAAAACTAACATAACTTCAACGGTAACCGTTGATTATATTATTAATAACTAGGTTTAATATTTCACTGTAATTATTGATTTAAAATGTCCATTGGAGCACACAAATAATTATTTGAGATATAATATAATTCTGTATATTTTCCTAACAGGTGAGCGGCTGTCTCCCAGCTATGGGTTACAGTTTTGCAGCTGGTACTATTGATGGCCCAGGGGCATTCAATTTCAAACAAGGAACAAACACGAGCAATCCTTTCTGGAACATAGTATCTGACTTTCTTGCAGTACCTACTAAGGAACTCATTGCCTGCCAAGCACCTAAGCCTATTCTGATTGCATCAGGACAAGTAAGTTGAAGCGGTAGGAATATCTCAAGTGCAAAATGGTTTTTCCTAAGTAGCAAAAATATGAATGTAATATGTAGGCAGTAGAAATGTAATATCATTGAGTAAATAACAAAATACTTTTCTGATAAAATAATTGTAATTCTCATAGAATTATTTCATATTACTATTTTTATACAAACAGATAAACAGGTGTTAATAGTTGATGGTAGATTGATATAAAGAGAAGATGGTTAGAGGTATGCTCAGCTAAGATACACGAACGAACAAAACTTATTTATTCGTACTGACGTTTTGACCTGAATTTCAGACCTTCATCACAGCTGAAAAAAACAAAAACGAGATAACAACCTTAATTCAGAGAAATTTAAAAAAAAAAACAATAATAATAAAAAAACTTGGAAACAAATAAAATTAAGTATGGTAGTTGATTGATACTAATATTATAATAATGAGAAGATGGTTGGGAGGTGCGGACAGAATATAACACAAATGAGTTGAAATAACTTATTTAATAGTGCCAACATTTTGGCCAGAATTTTAGCCTTCATCAGTACTAAGAACAAAGAACAAGATAACAACCAATAAATACAAAAAATAAAATATAAACACAATGACAAAGTAAATAATTGTACAGAATAAAATTAATAAAAAGAAAAAGATGAAAGAAGTGGAAAATAAAATGTTATGTAGGTATACCTATACATACATTTTATTTTCCACTTTTTTCATCACTATTTTTATTAATTTCATTGAGTACAATTATTTACTTTATGCCATTCTGTTTATATTTTATTTTTTGTATTCATTGGTTGTTATCTTGTTCTTTGTTCTTAGCCATGGTGAAGGCTAGAAAATCAGGAAGAAACGTTGGCACTATTAAATAAGTTATTTCAACTCATTTGTGTTATATTCTGTCTGCACCCCCAACCATCTTCTCCTCATAATATTATATTTTATCTTCTATTAGTATCAATCATCTACTATCAACTTAATTTATTGTTATATATATTTCCAAGTTTTTTATTATTATTTTTTTTTTTTTTTTGTATGTTTCTCTGAATTATGATTGTTATCTCATTTTTGTCTTTTCAGCCCTGAAATTCAGGGTGAAATGTCGACACAAATAAATATGTTTTGTTTATTTGTGTGTCTTTGCTGACTGCACCCTCTGACCATCTTTTCCTCAAAATATATTAAGAGATTTAAGAAAAAAAAACTTTTGGTTATAAGAGGGAAAGGGGGCTAGCAAAAAAGTTATAAATCCAATCATAGAAAGAGCTTTGGTGATAAGGAGGATGTAATGAAATTCATAAGAGTATAGCTTAATTAGTAAAAGATTTGTTTAGTTTATTGAGCAAAAAAAAAAAAAAAATAGAAATGGAATAGTGAGAGATTGTGATGAATTGAAATCAAATTAATTTTGATGAAATCTAGTATATATTTCTTATTGACAAACTGAAAATGCTTTGATATTCAATGCTCTTACAGTTTAAGCATAGCATTGATTCTAATCATAAACTTGTTCATCTTCATGCATAAGAATAATTGTTTAAATTTGACTATACCTAATTCTGTAATATTCATGTTACTTCTTTGTAAATTGATCATTTTTTTCAGATTCATTTCCCATTTCAATGGCAGCCTTCTGTAGTCTCAACGCAACTGAGCCGCATAGGTCAATACATCATCGCTTGCGTTCCCGGTGAGTTCACCACAATGTCTGGTCGTAGACTGAGGAAAGCTCTGGCAGAGTCTTTGAACACCACTCCCGAACACGTTATCATAGCAGGCTTATGCAATACTTATTCTGATTACATAGCTACTCCTGAAGAGTATGAGGTCAGTATGTAAATGAAAATTTCCTAGAAAAGGTTTAATTAATGTAACAGTGATCATTGTTAGACCTTCAAGAATTCGAAAAAAAGTTCTGAACTCTTGAACCTATGCTATCTAATTATGGAAATTAAACTGAATGTATTCATATTTATTAAAGCTTACTAAATCATTTGAAATAGATACATCAAGGA
This sequence comes from Halyomorpha halys, assembly GCF_000696795.3. Taxonomy (NCBI): domain Eukaryota; kingdom Metazoa; phylum Arthropoda; class Insecta; order Hemiptera; family Pentatomidae; genus Halyomorpha; species Halyomorpha halys. The sequence continues at coordinate 330,542 of NW_027114882.1, forward strand.
AATAGGAAACAAGATTCTTCAATGGATAAAAAAAAAATCAATATTTTGAATTTTTAAATGGTTAGATCTAACATATCACAACAGAACAACAATATTTCTTTTTATTAATTGATTCTCAAAAAAATTTGTAACCTAATTATATTTTCATATTTCAGGCCCAAAGGTATGAAGCCGCTTCAACCATCTTTGGCCCTTACACTTTGCCCATCTACTTGGACCATTATAAAAAATTGGCTTCACACTTGAATCAAGTAAGATTTAATCTTCCAATATATATAGATGGAACAAAATATAGAAAGTTATTAAAACCATATGAGAAGAATAGAAAGTTTAAAAGAAAAATCAATGGAAATACTACAATGTAATTATTTACTGATTTATGTCTTGAAGGTGGGCAGAACGATTAGATTGTATGATGTATCAAGTTTTTTATAAATAAATTAAGAAGGAAAATATTTGATTTATTGATAAAATATATGAGAAAAATTAGTACATCTTAATTTGGGACTGTAAACTTTTATTTGAGATATGCGTATGTGTTTACACACTAGTATTTGTGTATTGAGATAAAACCTTAGCATTCTTGGGTCAAAAGCATCGGTGGATTGATTTTCATTTCAGGATAAACCCACGGAATATATCTTAACCTCATTATATTTAAAATTAGTTAGCAGCCAGCAGGATAACCCCATTCTTTCTGCTCTAGTTTGATGGAACACATAACGATGTTATACAATAAACAGAAAATTAAAAATATTGATTACAATAACTTCTGCAATAAGTGAATAAAATTTATATGTTTCTTGCATAATTTTCAAGATCATCTCAATCATCTTATTAATGTAATAATTATGGTCAAACTTAAATTAAAGCTTTATTATCACCACTATTTTATAGCCTCGATTTTGAAGCAAAATACAAGTCAAGTCTGCTGCTATCTCTCCTAGAATCAGATATGAATAGAGTACCCTAAATTAATTTTTCATTTATTCAAGAAATTTAACATCTTTAATTTCTTAATTAAATGGAAAATTCTTTCTTCTGTATTCACATTTGATTTTTTTTTAGCGTAATCATTTCTTTTTTTGTTAGTTAAATATAATTTAAGCTTAGCTATGAAACCATTTTAAATTTCATCACAAACAATCTGATCATTCTATTTAATATTGCTCATCCATTTATTTCAACCTAACCAGCCCTGATGCAATTAACATAGCTATGGGTAATATTTTGATGCACACTATATTATCAATATATTGTATTTTTTATAATATAATCGACTAATTTGTCAAGATAAATGAGTGTTTATAATTTCTTTTGACAGGGATCGAAGCCAGTGCCTGGTCCAGAACCACCAGTCTACAAGAAACCCCTTAGTCTGCTGCCAGGCGTCCTCTGGGATTCAGCTGGTTGGGGAAAAAATTTTGGTGATGTTATCACTCAACCCCAGGCTGTAGCTAAATCTGGCGAGACTATCTCAGCAACATTTGTAAGTCAAAAGTTAATTGAGCAGTATAATTTCATAACACCTAACCTGGCTTACAATTTTATCAATAGATTTGATTTTAGCTATTAGATCCCTGAAACAAACAAAGCTGTAATAATTTATAAATTAATATCAAAGAGCAGACCCTCAACAAGAGATATAAATTAATTGTTTGATGGGAAGATTCTAACCACAAAGTTAAATCTCTAAAATATCAGCTAACAACACAGAGTCGAAGTTTCACCAATTCAAGCATCAAGACAGAAACAACAATATCACATACACATAGGAAAATACAACATATTTCTCATCAACAGTCAAGAAATTCATATTAACTAGGAAGGAAACATCACTCCATGACATCCAAATATATAAAGTTAAATAGAGTATGTGTTTGAATGTCTCAGAGTGAAGTATCATCTCAAGTTGACGTGTCTTTAGCTGTTGATGTGAGATGTGTAGTATTTTGTCTAGGTACATGTGATATTAAGGTTGTGTACTGTTGACGCCTGAATTAACAAAATATAGACTGGTGAGTTGTCAGTTGGTATTTTATTTAGAGATTCAAGGCTTTGAGATTGGAATATGGAATATTCCAACTGTTGTATAATCATTTAAAAAATAAAAATTTATAAACTACAAACAAAGCACCTATATTTTTTATTATTACATGATTTAGGTATCAGGCCATCCTCGCAACGATTTTATACACCAAATTAGCTTTCTGACTATTGAAAGGTTAAATGGAGATAAGTGGGAAGTAGTTGCTACAGACGCTAATTGGGAAACAAAGTAAGATGTTTTTATTAATATAATAAATTATAGTGAAATACTAAATTTGTAAGAGTAGTTGAGTAGTTGTTGAGGTAGTACTTTACTACTCAAAAATCAGGCATTTTCCACGCTCATTGGAATTTACTTTGCCAATTTATTGGCTTATTTAAGGGTGTAACCACAGAATAAATATAAACATTCCTATTCTAGGTAATGAAGGTTGCTAATCTTTATGATAACTACTTTTTTTTTTTATGGTAATGTACACTGCAGCCTACAAAGATCTATTGTGCACCATAAATTTAAATGCAATAAAAAGATAATTTAAGCAGAATTCCAACACCCTTCCTCGAACACAATGGTAATGTTTCTTGCAGCTTGGGCTGCCGAGTGTTCATGTTTAAACTTATAAAAAATAAATTACTTAAGTTTCCATGGTCATATTTTATGGCATACTATGCAATGCGCAATCAATTGGAATGGTAGTAAATATTGTCAAAAAAGAGAGAATTAATGACAGCTCATAATCTGTAACCATAAAAAAAGTTTTATAATCCCACTCTGAATTTCTGAAATAAAAACGGGCATTTCATATGAAATGACCCAATATAATGACATCTCACCCTTTCAACTCTTACATTATTTTAATATTGCACAAGATTTTTTAAAGCTGCATTGTAGTCCTTCACAATTGTTGAACATGTGTACGATTGTTAATACCCCAATCGCTACCTGACTAACACTGTAAATTTATATTAGTCGCTTTTTCAACCCCTCTAATAACATTTGAGCTCAGTGACCGATGACTAGTATTTATTATTTATATATTTAAGTACTGGAATAGTTATTCCATCTAGTGGTTTATCTTTTCTTCAAATGTTAGAGAGCTCCATGGAGTTCTCTCTCCTAATGCTCAACTGACTAAACTATTTTCTTTTTTGCCGACTGTGTAGTGATCTATTTTCTCAGAAAAAAAAAAAAAAAAACATGAAAAGGTTTGTATTGATATTTAACTATAAAAGCACCTTTACTTTACTTTTAAAAACATGTCAACAATGTTGTCTGAATCAAAACTAACAAAGAACTCAAAAGCTCATTTATTGAAAAATGCAATGAACTTATGTTACAGGCCAATATTGATAAAACTATAATATCCTACAAAGTTTTTAATACATTATTTTGTCTTTAGATTTATATGGAAAAGAGGTAACATAATTACTGGCACAAGCACAGCCGAAGTCCAATGGACAATTCCAGCTGGCACACCAGCAGGAAAGTACAGGATCCGACACTTTGGGCATCATAAAAATATTTTAAGAAAAATAGCTCCATATGAAGGAACGTCTCGGCCATTCAAGGTGAGAAATACAGGGTTTTTCATTTACACATACAAATTGTGATTACTTTCATAAAACAATATTTCAATCCCATTAAAAGAAACAAAGCTAAAGAAATCCATTTTCCAAAACACTACTCAGGCTCCTCTTTCAATTTATTCCTGGTGCAGTAAATGAAACCCTTATCTCATGAGGCCCAGAAAACAAAAATCTTATGCAATGCTTGTATCATACAACTTTCACGTACAGACCTACTTTTGTTTAGATTAGTGGGCTTGTTTTTGTTTTTGTCAGTTTAAAAAAAAAACCATTGTGTTTTCTATCACTGAGGTAATAAACATTAAATTTCCCCTCATACTGTAGGATGGGGAAGAGTCCAATGTACATTCCTTTCCAAGCGAGGGAATCTGCCCTACTTCAAAGTAATGAAAAACTTCCTCATGTTCAAAGAGAAAATTTTTTTCTATATATTAAAAATTTTCAAATATTTATTAAGATTTTTTAAGGCAAAATTTTTTACTCCAGGGATGATTAATTATTTTTTATAATGAAGCTACTAATGAAGCATGAACTAATATAGTGTCAAAAATTTGTTCCCTTTTTAAAAAATAAAGTAAAAAAAAGTACCTCCATTTTATAGTTAATTTACAAATAATGGAAAAATAAAAAAACATTAACTAAAGAGAATTTGAACTTCATTCAAATTAACGAAATTCAATTTTGTTTTTTTTAATCAAGTAATTTTTTTCATCTATTAACGATATCTAACATTGTATAGTTATCAATTCTCCAGATTTTTCTATTACGTTAGCAAAAACAAGAATTATTTTTTCATTGAGTTTTCCAACCTAATCAGCTTTTTCTCATTTACTAAAGGCTATCTCCAAATTTATTTCTCACCATCAGTGACAAAGGCAAATGAGAGTCTATGTGCACAATTTTTCAATTTCAATTAATTATTTATTTATTTATAAAAAAGACATTAAAAACATGAATAATTGGAGAAAAAACAACTAAGAAATGTGCAATTTTTTTTTTACAGGTGGTGTCTACAGGAAGATGAGTGTAAATATTTGTAACAAAATGTACATTGTTTATTATTAAATAAATATTTTTATGGTTACCAACAACTGCATTCTCATTTTTCTCAACTTTTTTTTATACTATTTATGAAGGTAGGAGAATCAAACATTAAAATAAAACATTGGTAAAATTAAAAGATCTATAATTTTGCATGTGCATCAAAAGTGCTGATCTTATTTTTACTGAAGAGAGGAAAATGGCAGCACCTTGTATGATGTATCCTCACTGATTTTGATCAAACTTTTTAGTAATTCTAGACTGGTAGAAAAATGTATTCATATCCAACCGCTTCAATGGGCTCTAGGAGCTACTTATACAGGGTGCTGTTATAAAACTAACCAGTCTCCACATATATTGATGTAAAGCGGGTCCCCAACAAAAAAATAATAACCTTAAAGATCCTTAAGAGTAATTTTGACATGTATCTTTGTCTTTGGTCAAATGTAGTGAAGAAATAACAGTAAATTGGAAAGAACTTATTATATTCTCTGCCATACTTTCATGCCGATTTACAATTTTAGCCACTTTTCAATGATGCTCAATTTAACTATTTTTTTTTTATCAATCTCCTTTTCCCATTTCAAATAAATTATATTAATAATGCCAAAAGGCAATCCAAGGTATCCTTAACATCCAGCTATACATATAGCATACCTTCTATATGTACGTACCAAATACCCACTAAAATTATTACAGGAGGGTATGAAAAAAAAAAAAAAAAAAAGGATTAGGGGTGGGTGGCCTGTGAAGTCTTCCTTCTATAATGTTTGGTGTTATGATATACTGAGTCAAGGGCTGAAATTGTTGAGATATACATAAGATTGGAGGATGAAATTGTCGATTAAGGATCTGTTACTGTGTTACTCTTGAAACAGCTTTAAGGAAGATAGTTGGAAGTTTTTTCGGGCTGAGTAAGTTGAGGCGTACGTCTTTGCAGCCTTGCAACTTCAGCAGTGCCAGTTTGAATCCGGCCAAGGGATCAAATTTTATTGGTCATTGAAAATTTGTTCCCCACGATTGTTAGAATAGGGTGGTACCCTGTAGATAACCCCCTCCCCTCCCCTTCTATATGTCAGAATTGATAAGGAAAAGTTGTCACATAAAAATAAGGTTGGAAGTTTTTGTGCACCTTTGAAAGATGTTAAAACTAATCACAGCTTCCATGATATACCAGCTACTGACTGCAAATCATAGAGTCACAAATTTTATTTTGATGTTATTAGGTCTGAAAGAGGGTCCACTATCTTAAGCAGATATCATTAACACACTGATAAAAGTTTTTGAGCCCTGAATTTATTTTAAACATTAATGTAAACAAATGTTATTCCACAGATAAAGTGCTCAGTATGGAAACTTATCTATGAAATTTGAAGCTCCTTAAAGGGGAAGATAAAATTTTTTTATATTACTGATAAGCTCAATAAATAACAATAGTAAAATAATAGAAAGTTGTATACATCTTTATTATATTCAAAATTACAACTGAAGTAATAAAAGTGTTTATACATATGTACAATCATTTAGTGTAACAACAGTTATAAAAAAGAGTAAAGATAAAATGACCAATTCCTCTAGTTCAATGAGACAAAAGAATTTATTATAAAAGTTTTTAGTATTAAAAACAATTAAATTCCATAAAGGGCTACAGAGAGTTATTAGTACATCAAGGTATTATTGGAATGTATTGATCACAAAGAACAGGATTCTAATAATAAATATAAATGTAAGCTATGCTTTCTGAATTATTATCATTGTAATTAAAAAATAACTATTATTTTATAACATAGCAAATAGATACGTATAGATGCTGAACAAAAAATGACAGGATTATGAAGAGCACAAATATGTACAATAATTAATAACCTAGAATAACTTTACACAAGTTATATGAAAGTCAAATCCAACCTAAGTATCAAGGTTAGAAAACATTATCTACATAAAAATTAACAAATACTTGAATGTCTTCATCTGTATAATTTTTTTAAAGGTATTTTTTGTTCTTATTAGACGTCTTAATAGCTATAAAAATAAAAACATTTATTTAAAACACATTTCGACGGAATTGTTTCAGATAAGTTTTGGCACATATTTTTTTAGAAAATTAAATAAAAGAGATTTAAATAAATAAATATTTTATGAGAATTCTCA